>NW_027141368.1:0-45738 GCF_036365525.1 Heterodontus francisci | reverse complement strand
TCTCTTCACCCCCTTTTTTTTTGTTTTCACTCAGTGTGATTATTCTTCACCCCTTTTCATTCATCCACCACCCCATCCCACACCCCTATCATTCCCCTGGACCTGCCCCTCCCAACCCCTCTTCATTCCCCTCCACAAAACACTCCCTCCCCTCTTCATTCCCATTACACCCGCTCCCTCCACTCTTCATTCCCCTCCACATTGCCCTCCCTCCCACTCTTCATTCCCCTCCACATCGCCCTCCTCCCCAATTTATTCCATCCACCACCCCATCCCTCCCCCTCTTCATTTCTTTCCACCTCCACCTCCCTCCCCCTTTTCATTCCCATGGACAACCCCCTCCCTCCACCTCTTCATTCCCTCCACCAACCGCTCCATCCCTCTTCATTCCGCTCCACCTCTCCCTCCCTCCGCCTTTTCATTCCCTGGAAACTCTCCCTCCCTCCCCCTCTTTATTCCACTCCACATCGCCCTCCCTCCTCCTCTTCATTCCCCTCCACCTCCCCTCCCTCCCGTCTTCATTCCCCTCCACACACCCCCTCCCCCCCTCTTCATTCCCCTCCACAACCCCCTCCATCCCCCTCTTCATTCCCAACCACCGACCCGTCCCTCCCCCTCTTCCTTCCAGTCCACATCCCCCTCCCTCCCATTCTTCAGTCCCCTCCACCTCCCCCTCCTCCCCTCTTCATTCCTGTCTAACTCGCCCTCCCTCTCCCTTTCATTCCCTCCACCACCCCCACCCTTCCCCTCTTCATCCCCTCCACCAGCCAATCCCTTCCCCTCTTCATATACCTTCTCCACCACCTCCCTCCCCCTCTTCATTCCCCACCACCACACCCTCCCTCCCCCTCTTCATTCCCTCCACCAACCCCTCCCTCCCCCTCTTCATTCCCCTCCACCGCCCATTCCCTCCCCTCTTCATTACCCTCCACCTTCCCCTCCTCCCCCTCTTCATTCCCCTCCACCAACCCCTCCCCGCCGCTCTTCGCTCCCCTCCACCAGCCCCTCCCTCCCCCTCTTCATTTCCCTCCACTCCCCATCCGTCCCCCTCTTCAAACCCTACACCTCCCCTCCTCCCCTTCTTCATTCCCCTCCACCTACCCCTCCCTCCCACTCTTCATTCTCCTCCACCTCCCCCTCCCTCCTCTCTTCATTCCCCTCCACCACCCCCTCCTTCCCCCTCTTACTTCCCTTCCACCACCCCTCCCTCATCCTCTTCATTTCCCTCCAACACCCCTCAATCCCCCTCTTCATTCCCCTACACAACCCCTCTCCTCTCCCTCTTCATTCCCCTCCACATCCCCCTCCCTCCCCCTTTTCATTCCACTCCATCACCCGCTCTCTCCCTCTTCATTACGATCCACCACCCCATCCCACACCCTTATCATTCCCCTGGACCTCCCCCTCCCAACCCCTCTTCATTCCCCTCCACAAAACCCCTCCCTCCCCTCCTCATTCCCATCCACCACCCCCTCCCCTCCCACTCTTCATTCCCATCCACATTGCCCTCCCCTCCCCCTCTTCATTCCCCTCCACATCGCCCTCCCTCCCCAATTCATTCCCTCCACCACCCCATCCCTCCCCCTCTTCATACCACCCCACCTCCCACTCCCTCCCCCTTTTCATTCCCATGGACATCCCCCTCCCTCCACCTCTTCATTCCCCTCCACCACCCGCTGGCACCCCTCTTCATACGGCTCCAACTCCCCCTCCCGCCGCCTTCTCATTCCCCTGGACCTGCCCCTCCCTCCCCCTCTATATTCCCCTCCACCACTCCCTCTCTCCACCTCTTCATTCCCTCCACCACCCACTCCCTCCTCCTCTTTGTTCCCATCCACAACCCCCATACTCCACCTCTTCATTCCCCTCCACCAATCGCTCCCACACCTCTTCATTCCGCTCCACCTCTCCCTCCCTCCCGCTTTTCATTCCCCTGGACCTCCCACTCCCTCCCCCTCTTTATTCCCCTCCACCACCCCATCCCTCCCCTTCTTCATTCCCCTCCACCACCCCCTCCCTCCCCTCTTCATTCCGGTCTAACTCGCCCTCCCTCCCCCTTTTAATTCCCCAGGACCTCCCCCTCCTCCCCCTTTTCATTCCCCTCGTCCACCCCCTCCCTCCCCTCTTCCATCCCATCCACCACCCCCACCCTCCCCTCTTCATTCCCCTCCACCAGCCACTGACTTCCCTCTTCATACCCCTTCACCACCACCTCCCTCCCCCTCTTCATTCCCACCACCACCCCCTCCTCCCCTCTTCATTCCCCTCCACCTCCCCCTCCCTCCCCCTCTTCATTACCCTCCACCGCCCCTCCCTCCCTATCTTCATTCCCCTCCACCACCCCCCTCCTTCCCCCTCTTACTTCCTTCCAGCACCCCTCCCCTCATCCTCTTCATTTCCCTCCACCACCCCTCAATCCCCCTCTTCACTCTCCTCCACAACCCCTTCCCTCTCCTCTTCATTCCCCTCCACATCCCCCTCCCTCCCCTTTTCATTCCCCTCCACCACCCGCTCTCTCCCTGTCTTCATTCCAATCCACCACCCCATCCACACCCTTATCATTCCCTTGGAGCTCCCCCTCCCAACCCCTCTTCATTCCCTCCACAAAGCCCCTCCCTCCCCCTCTATATTCCCTTCCACCACCCCTCCCTCATTCTCTTCATTTTCCTCCACCACCCCCTCCCTCCCCCTCTTCATTCCAATCCACAACCCCTTCCCTCTCCCTCTTCATTCCCCTCCACTTCCCCCTCCCTCCCCCTTTTCATTCAATCCACCACCCATCCCACACCCCTCTATTATCCCCTGGACCTGCCCCTCCCAACCCCTCTTCATTCCCCTCCACAAAACCACTCCCTCCCCTCTTCATTCCCATTACCACCCGCTCCCTCCCACTCTTCATTCCCCTCCACATTGCCCTCCCTCCCACTCTTCATTCCCCTCCACATCGCCCTCCCTCCCCAATTCATTCCCATCCACCACCCCATCCCTCCCCTCTTCATTTCTTTCCACCTCCACCTCCCTCCCCCTTTTCATTCCCATGGACAACCCCCTCCCTCCACCTCTTCATTACCCTCCACCAACCGCTCCTATCCCTCTTCATTCCGCTCCACCTCTCCCTCCCTCCGCCTTTTCATTCCCTGGAACTCTCCCTCCTCCCCCTCTTTATACCCCTCCACATCGCCCTCCCTCCTCCTCTTCATTCCCTCCACCTCCCCTCCCACCCCCTCTTCATTCCCCTCCACACACCCCCTCCCCCCTCTTCATTCCCCTCCACAACCCCCTCCATCCCCCTCTTCATTCCCAACCACCGACCCGTCCCTCCCCCTCTTCCTTCCAGTCCACATCCCCCTCCCTCCCATTCTTCATTCCCCTCCACCTCCCCCTCCCTCCCTCTTCATTCCTGTCTAACTCGCCCTCCCTCTCCCTTTTCATTCCCATCCACCACCCCCTCCCTCCCCCTCTTCATTCCTGTCTAACTCGCCCTCCCTCTCCCTTTTCATTCCCCTCCACCACCCCACCCTTCCCCTCTTCATTCCCCTCCACCAGCCAATCCCTTCCACTCTTCATATACCTTCTCCACCACCTACCTCCCCCTCTTCATTCCCCACCACCACACCCTCCCTCCCCCTCCTCCCTCCCCCTCTTCATTCCCCTCCACCAACACCGCCCTCCCCCTCTTCATTCCCCTCCAACTCCCCCTCCCTCCCCCTCTTCATTCCCCTCCAAGAACCCCTCACTCCCGCTCTTCATTCCCCTCCACCACCGCCTCCCTCCCCTTTTGATTCCCCTCCACCACCCCCTCTCTCCCTCTCCTCATTCCCTTCCACCTCCCCCTCCCTCCCCCTCTTCATTCCCATCGATCACTTCCTCCCTCCCCCTCTTCATTCCCCTCCACAAACCCCCTCCCCCTCTTCATTCCCCTCTACCACCCCCTCCCTCCCCCTCTTCATTCCCAACCACCGACGCGTCCCTCCCCCTCTTCCTTCCAGTCCACATCCCCCTCCCTTCCCTTCTTCATTACCCTCCACCAGCCCCTCCCTCCCCCTCTTCATTCCGGTCCAACTCGCCCTCCCTCCCCATTTTCATTCCCCTGGACCTCCACCTCCCTCCCCCATTTCATTGCCCTCCACCACCCCCTCCCTCCCCCTCTTCATTCCCATCCACCACCCCCACCCTCCCCCTCTTCAGTCCCCTACACCACCCGCTCTCTCCCCCTCTTCATTCCCCTCCACCACCCCCTCCCTCCCCCTCTTCATTCCCCTCCACCACCCGCTCCTTCCCCCTCTTACTTCACTTACATAACACATCCCTCATCCTCTTCATTTCCCTCCATCACCCCCTCCCTCCCCCTCTTCATTCCCCTCCACAACCCCTTCACTCTCCCTCTTCATTCCCCTCCACCACCCCATCCCACACCCTTATCATTCCCCTGGACCTCCCCCTCCCACCCATTCTTCATTCCTCTCCACATTGCCCTCCCTCCCCCTCTTCATTCCCCTCCACATCGCCCTCCCTCCCCCAATTCATTCCCCTCCACCACCCCATCCATCCCCCTTTTCTTTCCACTCCACCTCCCCCTCCCTCCCCCTTTTCATTCCCATCGACATCCCCCTCCCTCCACCTCTTCATTCCCCTCCACCACCCGCTCCCTCCACCTCTTCATTCCCATCCACCACCGCCTCCCTCCTCCTCTTCATCCCCATCCACCACCCGCACACTCACCCTCTTCATTTCCCACCACCACCCCCTCCCTGCGCCTCTTCATTCCCCTTCACCTCTCCCTCCCGCCCCCTCTTCGTTCCCCTCCACAATCCCCTTCCCTCCCCTCTTCATTCCCCTCCACCACCCACTCCCTCCCCTTCTTCATTCCCCTCCACCACCCCATCCCTCCCCCTCTTCATTCCGTTCCACCTTGCCCTCCCTCCCCCTTTTCATTCCCCTGGACCTCCCCCTCCCTCCCCCTTTTCATTCCCCACCACCACACCCACCCTCCCGCTCCTCACCCATCCAGTACCCCCTCCCTCCCCCTCTTCATTCCCCTCCACCAGCCACTTCCTCCCCCTCTTCATTCCACACCACCACCCCCTCCCTACCCCTCTTCATTCCCCTCCACCAACACCGCCCTCCACCTCTTCATTACCCTCCACCTCCCCCTCCCTCCCCCTCTTCATTCCCCTCCAAGAAACCCTCACTCCCGCTCTTCATTCCCCTACACCACCGCCTCCTTCCCCTATTGATTCCCCTCCACCACCCCCTCTCTCCCTCTCCGCATTTCGATCCACCTCCCCCTCCCTCCCCCTCTTCAAACCCATCCACCACTCCCTCCCTCCCCCTCTTCATTTCCCTCCACCTCCCCATTCGTCCCCCTCTTCATCCCCCTACACCTCCCCTCCCTCCCTTTCTTCATTCCCCTCCACCTCTCTCTCCCTCCCACTCTTCATTCCCCTCCACCACCCCCTCCCTCCCCTATCCTTCCCCCTCCACCACCCCCTCCTTCCCCAGCTTACTTCCCTTCCACCACCCCTCCCTCATTCTCTTCATTTTCCTCCACCACCCCCTCCCTCCCCCTCTTCATTCCAATCCACAACCCCTTCCCTCTCCCTCTTCATTCCCCTCCACTTCCCCCTCCCTCCCCCTTTTCATTCCAATCCACCACCCCATCCCACACCCCTATTATTCCCCTGGACCTGCCCCTCCCAACCCCTCTTCATTCCCCTCCACAAAACCACTCCCTCCCCTCTTCATTCCCATTACCACCCGCTCCCTCCCACTCTTCATTCCCCTCCACATTGCCCTCCCTCCCACTCTTCATTCCCCTCCACATCGCCCTCCCTCCCCAATTCATTCCCATCCACCACCCCATCCCTCCCCCTCTTCATTTCTTTCCACCTCCACCTCCCTCCCCCTTTTCATTCCCATGGACAACCCCCTCCCTCCACCTCTTCATTACCCTCCACCAACCGCTCCTATCCCTCTTCATTCCGCTCCACCTCTCCCTCCCTCCGCCTTTTCATTCCCCTGGAACTCTCCCTCCCTCCCCCTCTTTATACCCCTCCACATCGCCCTCCCTCCTCCTCTTCATTCCCCTCCACCTCCCCCTCCCTCCCCCTCTTCATTCCCCTCCACACACCCCCTCCCCCCTCTTCATTCCCCTCCACAACCCCCTCCATCCCCCTCTTCATTCCCAACCACCGACCCGTCCCTCCCCCTCTTCCTTCCAGTCCACATCCCCCTCCCTCCCATTCTTCATTCCCCTCCACCTCCCCCTCCCTCCCCTCTTCATTCCTGTCTAACTCGCCCTCCCTCTCCCTTTTCATTCCCATCCACCACCCCCTCCCTCCCCCTCTTCATTCCTGTCTAACTCGCCCTCCCTCTCCCTTTTCATTCCCCTCCACCACCCCACCCTTCCCCTCTTCATTCCCCTCCACCAGCCAATCCCTTCCACTCTTCATATACCTTCTCCACCACCTACCTCCCCCTCTTCATTCCCCACCACCACACCCTCCCTCCCCCTCTTCATTCCCCTCCACCAACCCCTCCCTCCCCCTCTTCATTCCCCTCCACCAACACCGCCTCCCCCTCTTCATTCCCCTCCAACTCCCCCTCCCTCCCCTCTTCATTCCCCTCCAAGAACCCCTCACTCCCGCTCTTCATTCCCCTCCACCACCGCCTCCCTCCCCTTTTGATTCCCCTCCACCACCCCCTCTCTCCCTCTCCTCATTCCCTTCCACCTCCCCCTCCCTCCCCCTCTTCATTCCCATCGATCACTTCCTCCCTCCCCTCTTCATTCCCCTCCACAAACCCCCTCCCCCTCTTCATTCCCCTCTACCACCCCCTCCCTCCCCCTCTTCATTCCCAACCACCGACGCGTCCCTCCCCCTCTTCCTTCCAGTCCACATCCCCCTCCCTTCCCTTCTTCATTACCCTCCACCAGCCCCTCCCTCCCCCTCTTCATTCCGGTCCAACTCGCCCTCCCTCCCCATTTTCATTCCCCTGGACCTCCACCTCCCTCCCCCATTTCATTGCCCTCCACCACCCCCTCCCTCCCCCTCTTCATTCCCATCCACCACCCCCACCCTCCCCCTCTTCAGTCCCCTACACCACCCGCTCTCTCCCCCTCTTCATTCCCCTCCACCACCCCCTCCCTCCCCCTCTTCATTCCCCTCCACCACCCGCTCCTTCCCCCTCTTACTTCACTTACACAACACATCCCTCATCCTCTTCATTTCCCTCCATCACCCCCTCCCTCCCCCTCTTCATTCCCCTCCACAACCCCTTCACTCTCCCTCTTCATTCCCCTCCACCACCCCATCCCACACCCTTATCATTCCCCTGGACCTCCCCCTCCCACCCATTCTTCATTCCTCTCCACATTGCCCTCCCTCCCCCTCTTCATTCCCCTCCACATCGCCCTCCCTCCCCCAATTCATTCCCCTCCACCACCCCATCCATCCCCCTTTTCTTTCCACTCCACCTCCCCCTCCCTCCCCCTTTTCATTCCCATCGACATCCCCCTCCCTCCACCTCTTCATTCCCCTCCACCACCCGCTCCCTCCACCTCTTCATTCCCATCCACCACCGCCTCCCTCCTCCTCTTCATCCCCATCCACCACCCGCACACTCCCCCTCTTCATTTCCCAACACCACCCCCTCCCTCCGCCTCTTCATTCCCCTTCACCTCTCCCTCCCGCCCCCTCTTCGTTCCCTCCACAATCCCCATCCCTCCCCTCTTCATTCCCCTCCACCACCCACTCCCTCCCCTTCTTCATTCCCCTCCACCACCCATCCCTCCCCCTCTTCATTCCGTTCCACCTTGCCCTCCCTCCCCCTTTTCATTCCCCTGGACCTCCCCCTCCCTCCCCCTTTTCATTCCCCACCACCACACCCACCCTCCCCCTCCTCACCCATCCAGTACCCACCCCCCTCCCCCTCTTCATTCCCATCCACCAGCCACTTCCTCCCCCTCTTCATTCCACACCACCACCCCCTCCCTACCCCTCTTCATTCCCCTCCACCAACACCGCCCTCCACCTCTTCATTACCCTCCACCTCCCCCTCCCTCCCCCTCTTCATTCCCCTCCAAGAAACCCTCACTCCCGCTCTTCATTCCCCTACACCACCGCCTCCTTCCCCTATTGATTCCCCTCCACCACCCCCTCTCTCCCTCTCCTCATTTCGATCCACCTCCCCCTCCCTCCCCCTCTTCAAACCCATCCACCACTCCCTCCCTCCCCCTCTTCATTTCCCTCCACCTCCCATTCGTCCCCCTCTTCATCCCCCTACACCTCCCCTCCCTCCCTTTCTTCATTCCCCTCCACCTCTCTCTCCCTCCCACTCTTCATTCCCCTCCACCACCCCTCCCTCCCCTATCCTTCCCCCTCCACCACCACCTCCTTCCCCCTCTTACTTCCCTTCCACCACCCCTCCCTCATTCTCTTCATTTTCCTCCACCACCCCCTCCCTCCCCCTCTTCATTCCAATCCACAACCCCTTCCCTCTCCCTCTTCATTCCCCTCCACTTCCCCCTCCCTCCCCCTTTTCATTCCAATCCACCACCCCATCCCACACCCCTATTATTCCCCTGGACCTGCCCCTCCCAAAACCTCTTCATTCCCCTCCACAAAACCACTCCCTCCCTCTTCATTCCCATTACCACCCGCTCCCTCCCACTCTTCATTCCCCTCCACATTGCCCTCCCTCCCACTCTTCATTCCCCTCCACATCGCCCTCCCTCACCAATTCATTCCCATCCACCACCCCATCCCTCCCCCTCTTCATTTCTTTCCACCTCCACCTCCCTCCCCCTTTTCATTCCCATGGACAACCCCCTCCCTCCACCTCTTCATTACCCTCCACCAACCGCTCCTATCCCTCTTCATTCCGCTCCACCTCTCCCTCCCTCCGCCTTTTCATTCCCCTGGAACTCTCCCTCCCTCCCCCTCTTTATACCCCTCCACATCGCCCTCCCTCCTCCTCTTCATTCCCCTCCACCTCCCCTCCCTCCCCCTCTTCATTCCCCTCCACACACCCCCTCCCCCCTCTTCATTCCCCTCCACAACCCCCTCCATCCCCCTCTTCATTCCCAACCACCGACCCGTCCCTCCCCCTCTTCCTTCCAGTCCACATCCCCCTTCCTCCCATTCTTCATTCCCCTCCACCTCCCACTCCCTCCCCTCTTCATTCCTGTCTAACTCGCCCTCCCTCTCCCTTTTCATTCCCATCCACCACCCCCTCCCTCCCCCTCTTCATTCCTGTCTAACTCGCCCTCCCTCTCCCTTTTCATTCCCCTCCACCACCCCACCCTTCCCCTCTTCATTCCCCTCCACCAGCCAATCCCTTCCACTCTTCATATACCTTCTCCACCACCTACATCCCCCTCTTCATTCCCCACCACCACACCCTCCCTCCCCCTCTTCATTCCCCTCCACCAACCCCTCCCTCCCCCTCTTCATTCCCCTCCACCGCCCACTCCCTCCCCCTCTTCATTACCCTCCACCTCCCCCTCCCTCCCCCTCTTCATTCCCCTCCACCAACCCCTCCCGCCCGCTCTTCATTCCCCTCCACCAGCCCCTCCCTCCCACTCTTAATTTCCCTCCACTCCCCATCCGTCCCCCTCTTCAACCCCCTACACCTCCCCTCCCTCCCCTTCTTCATTCCCCTCCACCTACCCCTCCCTCCCACTCTTCATTCTCCTCCACCTCCCCCTCCCTCCCCCTCTTCATTCCCCTCCACCACCCCCTCCTTCCCCCTCTTACTTCACTTCCACCACCCCTCCCTCATCCTCTTCATTTCCCTCCAACACCCCTCAATCCCCCTCTTCATTCCCCTACACAACCCCTCTCCTCTCCCTCTTCATTCCCCTCCACATCCCCCTCCCTCCCCCTTTTCATTCCCCTCCATCACCCGCTCTCTCCCCTCTTTATTCCCATCCACCACCCCATCCCACACCCTTATCATTCCCCTGGACCTCCCCCTCCCAACCCCTCTTCATTCCCCTCCACAAAACCCTCCCTCCCCTCCTCATTCCCATCCACAACCCCCTCCCTCCCACTCTTCATTCCCCTCCACATTGCCCTCCCTCCCCCTCTTCATTCCCCTCCACATCGCCCTCCCTCCCCAATTCATTCCCCTCCACCACCCCATCCCTCCCCCTCTTCATACCACCCCACCTCCCACTCTCTCCCCCTTTTCATTCCCACGGACATCCCCCTCCCTCCACCTCTTCATTCCCCTCCACCACCCGCTGGCACCCCTCTTCATACGGCTCCACCTCCCCCTCCCTCCGCCTTTTCATTCCCCTGGACCTGCCCCTCCCTCCCCCTCTATATTCCCCTCCACCACTCCCTCTCTCCACCTCTTCATTCCCCTCCACCACCCCCTCCCTCCTCCTCTTCGTTCCCATCCACCACCCCCACACTCCCCCTCTTCATTCCCCTCCACCTCCACCTCCCTCCCCCTTTTCATTCCCATGGACAACCCCCTCCCTCCACCTCTTCATTACCCTCCACCAACCGCTCCTATCCCTCTTCATTCCGCTCCACCTCTCCCTCCCTCCGCCTTTTCATTCCCCTGGAACTCTCCCTCCCTCCCCCTCTTTATACCCCTCCACATCGCCCTCCCTCCTCCTCTTCATTCCCCTCCACCTCCCCCTCCCTCCCCCTCTTCATTCCCCTCCACACACCCCCTCCCCCCTCTTCATTCCCCTCCACAACCCCCTCCATCCCCCTCTTCATTCCCAACCACCGACCCGTCCCTCCCCCTCTTCCTTCCAGTCCACATCCCCCTCCCTCCCATTCTTCATTCCCTTCCACCACCCCTCCCTCATCCTCTTCATTTCCCTCCAACACCCCTCAATCCCCCTCTTCATTCCCCTACACAACCCCTCTCCTCTCCCTCTTCATTCCCCTCCACATCCCCCTCCCTCCCCCTTTTCATTCCCCTCCATCACCCGCTCTCTCCCCTCTTTATTCCCATCCACCACCCCATCCCACACCCTTATCATTCCCCTGGACCTCCCCCTCCCAACCCCTCTTCATTCCCCTCCACAAAACCCCTCCCTCCCCTCCTCATTCCCATCCACCACCCCCTCCCTCCCACTCTTCATTCCCCTCCACATTGCCCTCCCTCCCCCTCTTCATTCCCCTCCACATCGCCCTCCCTCCCCAATTCATTCCCCTCCACCACCCCATCCCTCCCCCTCTTCATACCACCCCACCTCCCACTCCCTCCCCCTTTTCATTCCCACGGACATCCCCCTCCCTCCACCTCTTCATTCCCCTCCACCACCCGCTGGCACCCCTCTTCATACGGCTCCACCTCCCCCTCCCTCCGCCTTTTCATTCCCCTGGACCTGCCCCTCCCTCCCCCTCTATATTCCCCTCCACCACTCCCTCTCTCCACCTCTTCATTCCCCTCCACCACCCCCTCCCTCCTCCTCTTCGTTCCCATCCACCACCCCCACACTCCCCCTCTTCATTCCCCTCCACCAACCCCACCCTCCCCCTCTTCATTCCCCCTCCACCTCCCCCTCCCTCACTGTCTTCATTCCCGTCCACCAGCCCCTCCCTCCCCCTCTTCATTCCCCTTCATCACCCCCTCCCTCCTCCTTTTCCTTGCCATCCACAGACCAATCCGTCCCCCTCTTCCTTCCAGTCCACATCCCCCTCCCTCCCCTTCTTCATTCCGCTCCACCACCCCCTCCCTCCCCTCTTCATTCCGGTCTAACACGCCCTCCCTCCGCCTTTTAATTCCCCTGGACCTCCCCCTCCCTCCCCCTTTTCATTCCCCTCCACCACCCCCTCCCTCCCCCTCTTCATTCCCATCCACCACACCCACCCTCCCCCTCTTCATTCCCCTCCACCAGCCACTCACTTCCCCTCTTCATACCCCTTCACCACCACCTCCCTCCCCCTCTTCATTCCCCACCACCACCCCCTCCCTCCCCCTCTTCATTCCCCTCCACCTCCCCCTCCCTCCCCCTCTTCATTACCCTCCACCTCCCCCTCTCTCCACCTCTTCATTCCCCACCACCAACCCCTCCCGCCCGCTCTTCGTTCCCCTCCACCAGCCCCTCCCTCCCCCTTTTGATTCCCCTCCACCACCCCCTCTCTCCCTCTGCTCGTTCCCCTCCACCACCCCCTCCCTCCTCCTCTTCGTTCCCATCCACCACCCCCACACTCCCCCTCTTCATTCCCCTCCACCACCCCCACCCTCCCCCTCTTCATTCCCCCTCCACCTCCCCCTCCCTCACTGTCTTCATTCCCGTCCACCAGCCCCTCCCTCCCCCTCTTCATTCACCTTCATCACCCCCTCCCTCCTCCTTTTCCTTGCCATCCACCACCCCATCCCACACCCTTATCATTCCCCAGGACCTGCCCCTCCCAACCCCTCTTCATTCCCCTCCACAAAACCACTCCCTCCCCTCTTCATTCCCATCCACATCGCCCTCCCTCCCCCAATTCATTCCCCTCCACCACCCCATCCCTCCCCCTCTTCATTCCACTTCACCTCCCCCTCCCTCCCCCTTTTCATTCCCATGGACAACCCCCTCCCTCCACCTCTTCATTCCCCTCCACCAATCGCTCCCACACCTCTTCATTCCGCTCCACCTCTCCCTCTCTCCCGCTTTTCATTCCCCAGGACCTCCCACTCCCTCCCCCTCTTTATTCCCCTCCACCACCCCTCCCTCCAACTCTTCATTCCCATCCACCACCCCTTCCGTCACCCTCTTCATTCCCGTCCACCAACCCCTCCCTCCTCCTCTTCGTTCCCATCCACCACCCCCACATCCCCCTCTTCATTCCCCACCACAACCCCCTCACTCCCCCTCTTCATTCCCCTCCACTACCCGCTCCCTCCTCCTCTTCTTTCCCTTACACCGCCCCCTCCCTCCCCCTCTTCATTCCCCTCCACCAATCGCTCCCACACCTCTTCATTCCGCTCCACCTCTCCCTCCCTCCCGCTTTTCATTCCCCTGGACCTCCCACTCCCTCCCCCTCTTTATTCCCCTCCACCACCCCTCCCTCCACCTCTTCATTCCCATCCACCACCCCTTCCGTCACCCTCTTCATTCCCCTCCACCAACCCCTCCCTCCTCCTCTTCGTTCCCATCCACCACCCCCACATTCCCCTCTTCATTCCCCACCACAACCCCCTCACTCCCCCTCTTCATTCCCCTCCACTACCCGCTCCCTCCTCCTCTTCTTTCCCTTCCACCACCCCCTCCCTCCCCCTCTTCATTCCCAACCACCGACCAATCCGTCCCCCTCTTCCTTCCAGTCCACATCCCCCTCCCTCCCCTTCTTCATTCCCCTCCACCACCCCCTCCCTCCCCTCTTCATTCCGGTCTAACACGCCCTCCCTCCGCCTTTTAATTCCCCTGGACCTCCCCCTCCCTCCCCCTTTTCATTCCCCTCCACCACCCCCTCCCTCCCCCTATTCATTCCCATCCACCACACCCACCCTCCCCCTCTTCATTGCCCTCCACCAGCCACTCACTTCCCCTCTTCATACCCCTTCACCACCACCTCCCTCCCCCTCTTCATTCCCCACCACCACCCCCTCCCTCCCCCTCTTCATTCCCCTCCACCTCCCCCTCCCTCCCCCTCTTCATTACCCTCCACCTCCCCCTCTCTCCACCTCTTCATTCCCCACCACCAACCCCTCCCGCCCGCTCTTCGTTCCCCTCCACCAGCCCCTCCCTCCCCCTTTTGATTCCACTCCACCACCCCCTCTCTCCCTCTGCTCGTTCCCCTCCACCACCCCCTCCTTCCCCCTCTTCATTCCCATCCACCACTCCCTCCCTCCCCCTCTTCATTTCCCTCCACTCCCCATCCGTCCCCCTCTTCAACCCCCTACACCTCCCCTCCCTCCCCCTCTTCATTCCACTCCACCACCCCCTCCTTCCCCGTCTTACTTCCCTTCCACCACCCCTCCCTCATCCTCTTCATTTCCCTCCAACACCCCTCAATCCCCCTCTTCATTCCCCTACACAACCCCTTGCCTCTCCCTCTTCATTCCCCTCCAGATCCCCCTCCCTCCCCCTTTTCGTTCCCCTCCACCACCCGCTCTCTCACCCTCTTCATTCCCCTCCACAAAACCCCTCCCTCCCCTCCTCATTCCCATCCACCACCCCCTCCCTCCCACTCTTCATTCCCCTCCACATTGCCCTCCCTCCCCCTCTTCATTCCCCTCCACATCGCCCTCCCTCCCCAATTCATTCCCCTCCACCACCCCATCCCTCCCCCTCTTCTTCCACCCCACCTACACTTCCCTCCCCCTTTTCATTCCCATGGACATCCCCCTCCCTCCACCTCTTCATTCCCCTCCACCACCCGCTGCCACCCCTCTTCATTCCGCTCCACCTCTCCCTCCATCCCCCTTTTCAATCCCCTGGACCTCCCACTCCCTCCCCCTCTTTATTCCCCTCCACCACCCCTACCTCCACCTCTTCATTCCCATCCACCACCCCTTCCATCACCCTCTTCATTCCCCTCCACCAACCCCTAACTCCTCCTCTTCGTTCCCATCCACCACCCCCACATCCCACTCTTCATTCCCCACCACAACCCCCTCACTCCCCCTCTTCTTTCCCCTCCATTGCCCGCTCCCTCCTCCTCTTCTTTCCCTTCCACCTCCCCCTCCCTCCCCCTCTTCATTCCCCTTCATCACCCCCTCCCTCCTCCTTTTCGTTGCCATCCACCACCCCATCCCACAGCCTTATAATTCCCCTGGACCTGCCCCTCCCAACCCCTCTTCATTCCCCTCCACAAAACCACTTCCTCCCCTCTTCATTCCCTTCCACATCGTCCTCCCTCCCCCAATTCATTCCCCTCCACCACCCCATCCCTCCCCCTCTTCATTCCACTCCACATCCCCCTCCCTCCCCCTTTTCATTCCCATGGACAACCCCCTCCCTCCAACTCTTCATTCCCCTCCACCAACCGCACCCACACCTCTTCATTCCGCTCCACCTCTCCCTCCCTCCCCCGTTTCATTCCCCTGGACCTCCCAATCCCTCCCCCTCTTTATTCCCCTCCACCACCCCTCACTCCACCTCTTCATTCCCATCCACCACCGTCTCCCTCCCACTCTTCATTTCCCTCCAAATTGCCCACACTCCCCTCTTCATTCCCCTCCACATCGCCCTCCTCCCCCAAATCATTCCCCTCCACCACCCCATCCCTCTCCCTCTTCATTCCACTCCACCTCCCCCTCCCTTCCCCTTTTCATTCCCATGGACATCCCCCTCCCTCCACCTCTTCATTCCCCTCCACCACCCGCTGCCACCCCTCTTCATTCCCCTCCACCACCCACTCCCTCCCCTTCTTCATTCCCCTCCACTACCCGCTCCCTCCTCCTCTTCATTCCCCTCCACCTCCCCCTCCCTCCCGCTCTTCATTCCCCTCCACAATCCCCCTCCCCCCTCTTCATTCCACTCCACCACCCCCTCCCTCCCCCTCTTCATTCCCAACCACCGACGCGTCCCTCCCGTCTTCCTTCCAGTCCACATCCCCCTCCCTTCCCTTCTTCATTCCCCTCCACCTGCCCCTCCCTCCCCCTCTTCATTCCGGTCCAACTCGCCCTCCCTCCCCCTTTTCATTCCCCTGGACCTCCCCATCCCTCCCCCTCTTCATTCCTCTCCACCTCCACCTCCCTCCCCCTTTTCATTCCCATGGACAACCCCCTCCCTCCACCTCTTCATTACCCTCCACCAACCGCTCCCATCCCTCTTCATTCCGCTCCACCTCTCCCTCCCTCCGCCTTTTCATTCCCCTGGACCTCTCCCTCCCTCCCCCTCTTTATTCCCCTCCACCACCCCCCTCCCTCCACGTCTTCATTCCCATCCACCACCCACTCCCTCACCCTCTTCATTCCCCTCCACCACCCCCTCCATCCTCCTCTTCGTTCCCATCCACCACCACGACATCCCCCTCTTCATTCCCCGCCACCACCCCCTCCCTCCTCCTCCTCATTCCCCTCCACTACACGCTCCCTCCTCCTCTTCATTCCCCTCCACCTCCCCCTCCCTCCCCCTCTTCATTCCCCTCCACAAACCCCCTCCCCCCCTCTTCATTCCCCTCCACAAACCCCTCCCTCCCCTCTTCATTCCTGTCTAACTCGCCCTCCCTCTCCCTTTTCATTCCCCTGGACCACCCCCTCCCTCTCCCTTTTCATTCCCCTCCACCACCCCCTCCCTCCCCCTCTTCATTCCCATCCAACAACCCCACCCTTCCCCTCTTCATTCCCCTCCACCAGCCAATCCCTTCCACTCTTCATACACCTTCTCCACCACCTCCCTCCCCCTCTTCATTCCCCACCACCACACCCTCCCTCCCCCTCTTCATTCCCCTCCACCAACCCCTCCCTCCCCCTCTTCATTCCCCTCCACCTCCCCCTCCCTCCCCCTCTTCATTACCCTCCACCTCTCCCTCCCTCCCCCTCTTAATTCCCCTCCACCAACCCCTCCCGCCCGCCCTTCGTTGCCCTCCACCAGCCCCTCCCTCCCCCTTTTGATTCCCCTCCACCAACACCTCTCTCCCTCTCCTCATTCCCCTCCACCACCCCCTCCCTCCCCCTCTTCATTCCCATCCACCACTCCCTCCCTCCCCCTCTTCATTTCCCTCCACTCCCCATCCGTCACCCTCTTCAACCCCCTACACCTCCCCTCCCTCCCCTTCTTCATTCTCCTCCACCTACCCCTCCCTCCCACTCTTCATTCTCCTCCACCTCCCCCTCCCTCCCCCTCTTCATTCCCCTCCACCACCCGCTCCTTCCCCCTCTTACTTCCCTTCCACCACCCATCCCTCATCCTCTTCATTTCCCTCCAACACCCCTCAATCCCCCTCTTCATTCCGCTACACAACCCCTTGCCTCTCCCTCTTCATTCCCCTCCACATCCCCCTCCCTCCCCCTTTTGATTCCCCTCCACCACCCGCTCTCTCCCCCTCTTCATTCCCATCCACCACCCCATCCCACACCCTTATCATTCCCCTGGACCTCCCCTCCCAACCCCTCTTCATTCCCCTCCACAAAAGCCCTCCCTCCCCTCCTCATTCCCATCCACCACCCCCTCCCTCCCACTCTTCATTCCCCTCCACATTGCCCTCCCTCCCCCTCTTCATTCCCCTCCACATCGCCCTCCCTCCCCAATTCATTCCCCTCCACCACCCCATCCCTCCCCCTCTTCATTTCACCACACCTCCCCCTCCCTCCCCCTTTTCATTCCCATGGACATCCCCCTCCCTCCACCTCTTCATTCCCCTCCACCACCCGCTGCCACCCCTCTTCATACGGCTCCACCTCCCCCTCCCTCCGCCTTTTCATTCCCCTGGACCTCCCCCTCCCTCCCCCTCTTCATTCCCCTCCACCACCCCCTCCCTCCCCTCTTCATTCCCCCCCACCTCCCCCTCCCTCACTGTCTTCATTCCCGTCCACCAGCCCCTCCCTCCCACTCTTCATTCCCCTTCATCACCCCCTCCCTCCTCCTTTTCGTTGCCATCCACCACCCCATCCCACACCCTTATCATTCCCCTGGACCTGCCCCTCCCAACCCCTCTTCATTCCCCTCCACAAAACCACTCCCTCCCCTCTTCATTCCCATCCACATCGCCCTCCCTCCCCCAATTCATTCCCCTCCACCACCCCATCCCTCCCCTTCTTCATTCCATTCCACCTCCCCCTCCCTCCCCCTTTTCATTCCCATGGACAACCCCCTCCCTCCACCTCTTCATTCCCCTCCACCAACCGCTCCCACACCTCTTCATTCCGCTCCACCTCTCCCTCCCTCCCCCTTTTCATTCCCCATGACCACCCACTCCCTCCCTCTCTTTATTCCCCTCCACCACCCCTCCCTCCACCTCTTCATTCCCATCCACCACCCCTTCCGTCACCCTCTTCATTCCCCTCCACCAACCCCTCCCTCCTCCTCTTCGTTCCCATCCACCACCCCCACATCCCCCTCTTCATTCCCCACCACAACCCCCTCACTCCCCCTCTTCATTCCCCTCCACTACCCGCTCCCTCCTCCTCTTCTTTCCCTTCCACCTCCCCTCCCTCCCCCTCTTCATTCCCCTCCACAATCCCCCACCCCCCTCTTCATTCCCCTCCACCACCCCCTCCCTCCCCCTCTTCATTCCCAACCACCGACCAATCCGTCCCCCTCTTCCTTTCAGTCCACATCCCCCTCCCTCCCCTTCTTCATTCACCTCCACCACCCCCTCCCTCCCTTCTTCATTCCGGTCTAACTCGCCCTCCCTCCCCCTTTTAATTCCCCTGAACCTCCCCATCCCTCCCCCTTTTCATTCCCCTCCACCACACCCTCCCTCCCCCTCTTCATTCCCCTCCACCACCCCCTCCCTCCCCCTCTTCATTCCCAACCACCGACCAATCCGTCCCCCTCTTCCTTCCAGTCCACATCCCCCTCCCTCCCCTTCTTCATTCCCCTCCACCACCCTCTCCCTCCCCTCTTCATACCGGTCTAACTCGCCCTCCCTCCCCCTTTTAATTCCCCTGGACCTCCCCATCCCTCCTCCTTCTTCATTCCCCTCCACCTCCCCCTCCCTCCCCCTCTTCATTCCCCTCCACCAACACCTCCCTGCCCTCTTCATTCACCTCCATTAACACACCCTCCCCCTCTTCATTCCCCTCCACCAACCCCTCCCACCCGCTCTTCATTCCCCTCCACCAGCCCCTCCATTCCCCTTTTGATTTCCCTCCACCACCCTCTCTCTCCATCTCCTCATTCCCCTCCACTACCCCCTCCCTCCCCTCTTCATTTCCCTCCACCTCCCCATCCGTCCCCCTCTTCATCCCCCTACACCTCCCCTCCCTCCCCTTCTTCATTCTACTCCACCTCCCTCCAACTCTTCATTCTCCTCCACCTCCCCCTCCCTCCCTATCTTCATTCCCCTCCACCACCCCCTCCTTCCCCCTCTTACTTAACTTCCACCACCCCACCCACATCCTCTTAATTTCCCTCCACCACCCCTCAATCCCCCTCTTCATTCCCCTCCACAACCCCTTCCCTCTCCCTCTTCATTCCCCTCCACATCCCCCTCCCTCCCCCTTTTCATTCCCCTCCACCACCTGATCTCTCCCCCTCTTCATTCCCATCCACCACCCCATCCCACACCCTTATCATTCCCTTGGACCTCCCCCTCCCAACCCCTCGTCATTCCCCTCCACAAAACCCCTCCCTCCCCTCCTCATTCCCATCCACCACCCTCTCCCTCCCCCTCTTCATTCCCCTCCAAATTGCCCACACCCCCTCTCTTCATTCCCCTCCACATCGCCCTCCCTCCCCCAATTCATTCCCCTCCACCACCCCATCCCTCTCCCTCTTCATTCCACTCCACCTCCCCCACCCTCCCCCTTTTCATTCCCATGGACATCCCCCTCCCTCCACCTCTTCATACCCTCCACCACCCGCTGCCACCCCTCTTCATACCGCTCCACCTCTCCCTCCCTCCCCCTTTTCATTCCCCTGGACCTACCCCTCCCTCCCCCTCTTTATTCCCCTCCACCACTCCCTCCCTCCACCTCTTCATTCCCCTCCACCACCCCCTCTCTCCTCCTCTTCGTTCCCATCTACCACCCCCACACTCCCGCTCTTCATTCCCCTCCACCACCCCTCCCTCCCCCTCTTCATTCCCCCTCCACCTCCCCCTCCCTCCATGTCTTCATTCCCGTCCACCAGCCCCTCCCTCCCCCTCTTCATTCCCTTCATCACCCCCTCCCTCTTCCTCTTCGTTCCCATCCACCACCCAATCCCACACCCATATCATTCCCCTGGACCTGCCCCTCCCAACCCCTGTAAATTCCCATCCACAAATTTCCTCCCTCCCCTCTTCATTCCCATCCACATCGCGATCCCTCCGCCAATTCATTCCCCTCCACCACCCCATCCCTCCCCCTCTTCATTCCACTCCACCTCCCCCTCCCTCCCCCTTTTCATTCCCATGGACAGCCCCCTCCCTCCACCTCTTCATTCCCATCCACCACCCCTTCCCTCACCATCTTCATTCCCCTCCAACTCCCCCACCCTCCCCCTCTTCTTTCCCCCCCACAATCCCCCTACCCCCCTCTTCATTCCCCTCCACCACCCCCTCCCTCCCACTCTTCATTCCCAACCACAGACCCGTCCCTCCCCCTCTTCCTTCCAGTCCTCATCCCCCTCCCACCCCTTCTTCATTCCCCTCCACCACCCCCTCCCTCCCCCTCTTCATTCCCATCCACCAACCCCACCCCCCCTCTTCATTCCCCTCCACCAGCCACTCCCTTCCCCTCTTCATACCCATTCACCACCACCTCCCTCCCCTCTTCATTCCCCACCACCACCCCCTCCCTCCCCCTCTTCATTCCCCTCCACCAACCCCTCCCTCCCCCTCTTCATTACCCTCCACCTCCCCCTCCCTCCCCCTCTTCATTCCCCTCCACCAACACCTCCCTCCCCTCTTCATTCACCTCCATTAACCCCACCCTCCCCCTCTTCATTACCCTCCACTTCCAACCCCCTTCCCCTCTTCATTCCCCTCCACCAACCCCTCCCTCCCGCTCTTCATTCCCCTCCACCAGCCCCTCCCTTCCCCTTTTGATTTCCGTCCACCACCCCCCTCTCTCCCTCTCCTCATTCCCCTCAACCACCCCCTCCCTCCCCCTCTTCATTCCCATCCACCACTCCCTCCCTCCCGCTCTTCATTCCCCTCCACCAGCCCCTCCCTTCCCCTTTTGATTTCCGTCCACCACCCCCTCTCTCCCTCTCCTCATTCCCCTCAACCACACCCACCCTCCCCCTCTTCATTGCCCTCCACCAGCCACTCACTTCCCCTCTTCATACCCCTTCACCAGCACCTCCCTCCCCCTCTTCATTCCCCACCACCTACCCCTCCCTCCACTTCTTCATTCCCCTCCACCTCCCGTTCCCTCCCCCTCTTCATTCCACTCCACCAACACCTCCCTCCCCTCTTCATTCACCTCCATTAACTCCACCCTCCCCCTCTTCATTACCCTCCACCTCCCCCTCCCTCCCCCTCTTCATTCCCCTCCACCAACCCCTCCCACCCGCTCTTCATTCCCCTCCACCAGCCCCTCCCTTCCCCTTTTGATTTCCCTCCACCACCCCCTCTCTCCATCTCCTCATTCCCCTCCACCACCCCCTCCCTCCCCCTCTTCATTTCCCTCCACCTTCCCATCCGTCCCCCTCTTCATCCCCCTACACCTCCCCTCCCACCCCTTCTTCATTCTCCTCCACCTCCCTCCCACTCTTCATTCTCCTCCACCTCCCCCTCCCTCCCCCTCTTCATTCCCCTCCACCACCCCCTCAATCCCCCTCTTCATTCCCCTCAACAACCCCTTCCCTCTCCCTCTTCATTACGCTCCACATCCCCCTCCTTCCCCCTTTTCATTCCCCTCCACCACCCGCTCTCTCCCCCTCTTCATTCCCATCCACCAACCCATCCCACACCCTTATCATTCCCCTGGACCTCCCCCTCCCAATCGCTCTTCATTCCCCTCCACAAAACCCCTCCCTCCCCTCCTCATTCCCATCCACCACCCCCTCCCTCCCACTCTTCATTCCCCTCCACATTGCCCTCCCTCCCCCTCTTCATTCCCCTCCACATCGCCCTCCCTACCCAATTCATTCCCCTCCACCACACCATCCCTCCCCCTCTTCATTCCACCCCACCTCCCCCTCCCTCCCCCTTTTCATTCCCATGGACATCCCCCTCCCTCCACCTCTTCATTCCCCTCCACCACCCGCTGCCACCCCTCTTCATACGGCTCCACCTCCCCCACCCTCCGCCTTTTCATTCCCCTGGACCTGCCCCTCCCTCCCCCTCTATATCCCCCTCCACCACTCCCTCCCTCCACCTCTTCATTCCACTCCACCACCCCCTCCCTCCTCCTCTTCATTCCCCTCGACCAACACCTCCCTGCCCTCTTCATTCACCTCCATTAACCCCCCCCTCCCCCTCTTCATTACCCTCCACCAACCCCCTCCCTCCCCCTCTTCATTCCCCTCTACAATCCCCCTCCCCCCTCTTCATTCCCCTCGACCAACACCTCCCTGCCCTCTTCATTCACCTCCATTAACCCCCCCTCCCCCTCTTCATTACCCTCCACCAACCCCCTCCCTCCCCCTCTTCATTCCCCTCCACCAACCCCTCCCACCCGCTCTTCATTCCCCTCCACCAGCCCCTCCATTCCCCTTTTGATTTCCCTCCACCACCCCCTCTCTCCATCTCCTCATTCCCCTCCACCACCCCCTCCCTCCCCTCTTCATTTCCCTCCACCTCCCCATCCGTCCCCCTCTTCATCCCCCTACACCTCCCCTCCCTCCCCTTCTTCATTCTCCTCCACCTCCCTCCCACTCTTCATTCTCCTCCACCTCCCCCTCCCTCCCTATCTTCATTCCCCTCCGCCACCCCCTCCATCCCCCTCTTACTTCCCTTCTACCACCCCTCCCACATCCTCTTAATTTCCCTCCACCACACCTCAATCCCCCTCTTCATTCCCCTCCACATCCCCCTCCCTCCACCTCTATATTCCCCTCCACCACCCGCTGCCACCCCTCTTCATACCGCTCCACCTCTCCCTCCCTCCCCCTTTTCATTCCCCTGGACCTCCCCCTCCCTCCCCCTCTTCATTCCCCTCCACCACCCCCTCCCTCCCCCTCTTCATTCCCCCTCCACCTCCCCCTCCCTCCTGGTCTTCATTCCCGTCCACCAGCCCCTCCGTCCCCCTCTTCATTCCCCTTCATCACCCCCTCCCTCTTCCTCTTCGTTCCCATCCACCACCCAATCCCACACCCATATCATTCCCCTGGACCTGCCCCTCCCAACCCCTGTAAATTCCCATCCACAAATTTCCTCCCACCCCTCTTCATTCCCATCCACATCGCGATCCCTCCCCCAATTCATTCCCCTCCACCACCCCATCCCTCCCCCTCTTCATTCCACTCCACCTCCCCCTCCCTCCCCCTTTTCATTCCCATGGACAACCCCCTCCCTCCACCTCTTCATTCCCCTCCACCAACCGCTCCCACCCCTCTTTATTCCCCTCCACCACCCCCTCCCTCCACCTCTTCATTCCCATCCACCACCCCTTCCCTCACCATCTTCATTCCCCTCCACAACCCCCACCCTCCTCCTCTTCGTTCCCATCCACCACACCCACATCCCCTCTTCAGTCTCCAACACCACCCCCTCCCTCCCCCTCTTCATACCCCCGCACTACCCGCTCCCTCCTCCTCTTCATTCCCCTCCAACTCCCCCACCCTCCCCCTCTTCATTCCCCTCCACAATCCCCCTCCCCCCTCTTCATTCCCCTCCACCACCCCCTCCCTCCCCCTCTTCATTCCCAACCACCGACCCGTCCCTCCCCCTCTTCCTTCCAGTCCTCATCCCCCTCCCACCCCTTCTTCATTCCCCTCCACCACCCCCTCCCTCCCCCTCTTCATTCCCATCCACCAACCCCGCCCCACCCCTCTTCATTCCCCTCCACCAGCCACTCCCTTCCCCTCTTCATACCCATTCACCACCACCTCCCTCCCCTCTTCATTCCCCACCACCACCCCCTCCCTCCCCCTCTTCATTCCCCTCCATCATCCCCTCCCTCCCCCTCTTCATTACCCTCCACCTCCCCCTCCCTCCCCCTCTTCATTCCCATCCACCACCCCATCCCACACCCTTATCATTCCCTTGGACCTCCCCCTCCCAACCCCTCTTCATTCCCCTCCACAAAACCCCTCCCTCCCCTCCTCATTCCCATCCACCACCCTCTCCCTCCCCCTCTTCATTCCCCTCCAAATTGCCCACACCCCCCCTCTTCATTCCCCTCCACATCGCCCTCCCTCCCCCAATTCATTCCCCTCCACCACCCCATCCCACTCCCTCTTCATTCCACTCCACCTCCCCCTCCCTCCCCCTTTTCATTCCCATGGACATCCCCCTCCCTCCACCTCTATATTCCCCTCCACCACCCGCTGCCACCCCTCTTCATACCGCTCCACCTCTCCCTCCCTCCCCCTTTTCATTCCCCTGGACCTCCCCCTCCCTGCCCCTCTTTATTCCCCTCCACCACTCCCTCCCTCCACCTCTTCATTCCCCTCCACCACCCCCTCTCTCCTCCTCTTCGTTCCCATCTACCACCCCCACACTCCCGCTCTTCATTCCCCTCCACCACCCCCTCCCTCCCCCTCTTCATTCCCCCTCCACCTCCCCCTCCCTGCCGGTCTTCATTCCCGTCCACCAATCCCTCCCTCCCCCTCTTCATTCCCTTCATCACCCCCTCCCTCCCCCTCTTCATTCCCCTCCACCAACCCTTCCCTCCCCCTCTTCATTACCCTCCACCTCCCCCTCCCTCCCCCTCTTCATTCCCCTCCACCAACACCTCCCTCCCCTCTTCATTCACCTCCATTAACCCCTCCCTCCCCCTCTTCATTCCCCTCCACCAGCCACTTCCTCCCCCTCTACATTCCACATCACCACCCCCTCCCTACCCCTCTTCATTCATCCCCACCAACACCGCCCTCCACCTCTTCATTCCCCTCCAAGAAACCCTCACTCCCGCTCTTCATTCCCCTACACCACCGCCTCCTTCCCCTATTGATTCCCCTCCACCACCCCCTCTCTCCCTCTCCTCATTTCCCTCCACCTCCCCCTCCCTCCCCCTCTTCAAACCCATCCACCACTCCCTCCCTCCCCCTCTTCATTTCCCTCCACCTCCCCATTCGTCCCCCTCTTCATCCCCCTACACCTCCCCTCCCTCCCTTTCTTCATTCCCCTCCACCTCTCTCTCCCTCCCACTCTTCATTCTCCTCCACCACCCCCTCCCTCCCCTATCCTTCCCCCTCCACCACCCCCTCCTTCCCCCTCTTACTTCCCTTCCACCACCCCTCCCTCATTCTCTTCATTTTCCTCCACCACCCCCTCCCTCCCCCCTTCATTCCCCTCCACAACCCCTTCCCTCTCCCTCTTCATTCCCCTCCACTTCCCCCTCCCTCCCCCTTTTCATTCCCCTCCACAACCCGCTCTCACCCCCTTTTCATTCCAATCCACCACCCGATCCCACACCCCTATCATTCCCCTGGACCTGCCCCTCCCAACCCCTCTTCATTCCCCTCCACAAAACCACTCCCCCCCCTCTTCATTCCCATTCCCACCCGCTCCCTCCCACTCTTCATTCCCCTCCACATTGCCCTCCCTCCCACTCTTCATTCCCCTCCACATCGCCCTCCCTCCCCAATTCATTCCCATCCACCACCCCATCCCTCCCCCTCTTCATTTCTTTCCACCTCCACCTCCCTCCCCCTTTTCATTCCCATGGACAACCCCCTCCCTCCACCTCTTCATTACCCTCCACCAACCGCTCCCATCCCTCTTCATTCCGCTCCACCTCTCCCTCCATCCGCCTTTTCATTCCCCTGGACCTCTCCCTCCCTCCCCCTCTTTATTCCCCTCCACATCGCCCTCCCTCCTCCTCTTCATTCCCCTCCACCTCCCCCTCCCTCCCCCTCTTCATTCCCCTCCACACACCCGCTCCCCCCCTCTTCATTCCCCTCCACAACGCCCTCCATCCCCCTCTTCATTCCCAACCACCGACCCGTCCCTCCCCCTCTTCCTTCCAGTCCACATCCCCCTCCCTCCCATTCTTCATTCCCCTCCACCTCCCCATCCCTCCCCTCTTTATTCCTGTCTAACCCGCCCTCCCTCTCCCTTTTCATTCCCCTCCACCACCCCCTCCCTCCCCCTCTTCATTCCTGTCTAACCCGCCCTCCCTCTCCCTTTTCATTCCCCTCCACCACCCCCACCCTTCCCCTCTTCATTCCCCTGCACCAGCCAATCCCTTCCCCTCTTCATATACCTTCTCCACCACCTCCCTCCCCCTCTTCATTCCCCACCACCACACCCTCCCTCCCCCTCTTCATTCCCCTTCACCGCCCACTCCCTCCCCCTCTTCATTACCCTCCACCTCCCCCTCCCTCCCCCTCTTCATTCCCCTCCACCAACCCCTCCCGCCCGCTCTTCGTTCCCCTCCACCAGCCCCTCCCTCCCCCTCTTCATTTCCCTCCACTCCCCATCCGTCCCCCTCTTCAACCCCCTACACCTCCCCTCCCTCCCCTTCTTCATTCCCCTCCACCTAACCCTCCCTCCCACTCTTCATTCTCCTCCACCTCCCCCTCCCTCCCCCTCTTCATTCCCCTCCACCACCCCCTCCTTCCCCCTCTTACTTCCCTTCCACCACCCCTCCCTCATCCTCTTCATTTCCCTCCAACACCCCTCAATCCCCCTCTTCATTCCCCTACACAACCCCTCTCCTCTCCCTCTTCATTCCCCTCCACATCCCCCTCCCTCCCCCTTTTCATTCCCCTCCACCACCCGCTCTCTCCCCTCTTCATTCCCCTCCACCACCCCATCCCACACCCTTATCATTCCCCTGGACCTCCCCCTCCCAACCCCTCTTCATTCCCCTCCACAAAACCCCTCCCTCCCCTCCTCATTCCCATCCACCACCCCCACCCTCCCACTCTTCATTCCCCTCCACATTGCCCTCCCTCCCCCTCTTCATTCCCCTCCACATCGCCCTCCCTCCCCAATTCATTCCCCTCCACCACCCCATCCCTCCCCCTCTTCATTCCACCCCACCTCCCACTCCCTCCCCCTTTTCATTCCCATGGACATCCCCCTCCCTCCAACTCTTCATTCTCCTCCACCACCCGCTGGCACCCCTCTTCATACGGCTCCACCTCCCCCTCCCTCCGCCTTTTCATTCCGCTGGACCTGCCCCTCCCTCCCCCTCTATATTCCCCTCCACCACTCCCTCCCTCCACCTCTTCATTCCCCTCCACCACCCCCTCCCTCCTCCTCTTCGTTCCCATCCACCACCCCCACACTCCCCCTCTTCATTCCCCTCCACCACCCCCACCCTCCCCCTCTTCATACCCCCTCCACCTCCCCCTCCCTCACTGTCTTCATTCCCGTCCACCAGCCCCTCCCTCCCCCTCTTCATTCCCCTTCATCACCCCCTCCCTCCTCCTTTTCCTTGCCATCCACCACCCCATCCCACACCCTTATCATTCCCCAGGACCTGCCCCTCCCAACCCCTCTTCATTCCCCTCCACAAAACCACTCCCTCCCCTCTTCATTCCCATCCACATCGCCCTACCTCCCCCAATTCATTCCCCTCCACCACCCCATCCCTCCCCCTCTTCATTCCACTCCACCTCCCCCTCCCTCCCCCTTTTCATTCCCATGGACAACCCCCTCCCTCCACCTCTTCATTCCCCTCCACCAATCGCTCCCACACCTCTTCATTCCGCTCCACCTCTCCCTCCCTCCCGCTTTTCATTCCCCTGGACCTCCCACTCCCTCCCCCTCTTTATTCCCCTCCACCACCCCTCCCTCCACCTCTTCATTCCCATCCACCACCCCTTCCGTCACCCTCTTCATTCCCCTCCACCAACCCCTCCCTCCTCCTCTTCGTTCCCATCCACCACCCCCACATCCCCCTCTTCTTTCCCTTCCACCACCCCCTCCCTCCCCCTCTTCATTCCCAACCACCGACCAATCCGTCCCCCTCTTCCTTCCAGTCCACATCCCCCTCCCTCCCCTTCTTCATTCCCCTCCACCACCCCCTCCCTCCCCTCTTCATTCCGGTCTAACACGCCCTCCCTCCCCCTTTTAATTCCCCTGGACCTCCCCCTCCCTCCCGCTTTTCATTCCCCTCCACCACCCCCTCCCTCCCCCTCTTCATTCCCATCCACCACACCCACCCTCCCCCTCTTCATTCCCCTCCACCAGCCACTCACTTCCCCTCTTCATACCCCTTCACCACCACCTCCCTCCCCCTCTTCATTCCCCACCACCACCCCCTCCCTCCCCCTCTTCATTCCCCTCCACCTCCCCCTCCCTCCCCCTCTTCATTACCCTCCACCTCCCCCTCCCTCCCCCTCTTCATTCCCCTCCACCAACTCCTCCCACCCGCTCTTCATTCCCCTCCACCAGCCCCTCCCTTCCCCTTTTGATTTCCCTCCACCACCCCCTCTCTCCATCTCCTCATTCCCCTCCACCAGCCCTCAATCCCCCTCTTCATTCCCCTCCACAACCCCTTCCCTCACCCTTTTCATTCCCCTCCACATCCCCCTCCCTCCCCCTTTTCATTCCCCTCCACCACCGGCTCTCTCCCCGTCTTCATTCCAATCCACCACCCCACCCACACCCTTATCATTCCCTTGGACCTCCCCCTCCCAACCCCTCTTCATTCCCCTCCACAAAACCCCTCCCTCCCCTCCTCATTCCCATCCACCACCGTCTCCCTCCCACTCTTCATTCCCCTCCAAATTGCCCACACGCCCCCTCTTCGTTCCCCTCCACATCGCCCTCCCTCCCCCAATTCATTCCCCTCCACCACCCAATCCCTCTCCCTCTTCATTCCACTCCACCTCCCCCTCCCTTCCCCTTTTCATTCCCATGGTCATCCCCCTCCCTCCACCTCTTCATTCCCCTCCACCACCCGCTGCCACCCCTCTTCATTCCCCTCCACCACCCCCTCCCTCCCCTTCTTCATTCCCCTCCACTACCCGCTCCCTCCTCCTCTTCATTCCCCTCCACCTCCCCCTCCCTCCCGCTCTTCATTCCCCTCCACAATCCCCCTCCCCCCTCTTCATTCCCCTCCACCACCCCCTCCCTCCCCCTCTTCCTTCCAGTCCACATCCCCCTCCCTTCCCTTCTTCATTCCCCTCCACCAGCCCCTCCCTCCCCCTCTTCATTCCGGTCCAACTCGCCCTCCCTCCCCCTTTTCATTCCCCTGGACCTCCCCCTCCCTCCCCCTTTTCATTCCCCACCACCACACCCTCCCTCCCGCTCCTCACCCATCCAGCACCCCCTCCCTCCCCCTCTTCATTCCCCTCCACCAGCCACTCCCTCCCCCTCTTCATTCCCCACCACCAACCCCTCCCTACCCCTCTTCATTCCCCTCCACCAACACCGCCCTCCCCCTCTTCATTACCCTCCACCTACCCCTCCCTCCCGGTCTTCATTCCCCTCCTCCACCGCCTCCCTCCCCTTTTGATTCCCCTCCACCACCCCCTCTCTCCCTCTCCTCATTCCCTTCCACCTCCCCCTCCCTCCCCCTCTTCATTCCCATCCACCACTTCCTCCCTCCCCCTCTTCATTCCCCTCCACATTCCCCCTCCCCCCTCTTCATTCCCCTCCACCACCCCCTCCCTCCCCCTCTTCATTCCCATCCACCGCTCCATCCCTCCCCCTCTTCATTTCCCTCCACCTCCCCATCCGTCCACCTCTTCATCCCCCTACACCTCCCCTCCCTCCCCTTCTTCATTCTCCTCCACCTCCCTCCCACTCTTCATTCTCCTCCACCTCCCCCTCCCTCCCTATCTACATTCCCCTCCGCCACCCCCTCCATCCCCCTTTACTTCCCTTCCACCACCCCTCCCACATCCTCTTAATTTCCCTCCACCACACCTCAATCCCCCTCTTCATTCCCCTCCACATCCCCCTCCCTCCACCTCTATATTCCCCTCCACCACCCGCTGCCACCCCTCTTCATACCGCTCCACCTCTCCCTCCCTCCCCCTTTTCATTCCCCTGGACCTCCCCCTCCCTCCCCCTCTTCATTCCCCTCCACCACCCCCTCCCTCCCCCTCTTCATTCCCCCTCCACCTCCCCCTCCCTCCCGGTCTTCATTCCCGTCCACCAGCCCCTCCCTCCCCCTCTTCATTCCCCTTCATCACCCCCTCCCTCTTCCTCTTCGTTCCCATCCACCACCCAATCCCACACCCATATCATTCCCCTGGACCTGCCCCTCCCAACCCCTGTAAATTCCCATCCACAAATTTCCTCCCTCCCCTCTTCATTCCCATCCACATCGCGATCCCTCCCCCAATTCATTCCCCTCCACCACCCCATCCCTCCCCCTCTTCATTCCACTCCACCTCCCCCTCCCTCCCCCTTTTCATTCCCATGGACAACCCCCTCCCTCCACCTCTTCATTCCCCTCCACCAACCGCTCCCACCCCTCTTTATTCCCCTCCACCACCCCCTCCATCCACATCTTCATTCCCATCCACCACCCCTTCCCTCACCATCTTCATTCCCCTCCACAACCCCCACCCTCCTCCTCTTCGTTCCCATCCACCACACCCACATCCCCTCTTCAGTCTCCACCACCACCCAGTCCCTCCCCCTCTTCATACCCCCGCACTACCCGCTCCCTCCTCCTCTTCATTCCCCTCCAACTCCCCCACCCTCCCCCTCTTCATTCCCCTCCACAATCCCCCTCCCCCCCTCTTCATTCCCCTCCACCACCCCCTCCCTCCCCCTCTTCAATCCCAACCAGCGACCCGTCCCTCCCCCTCTTCCTTCCAGTCCTCATCCCCCTCCCACCCCTTCTTCATTCCCCTCCACCACCCCCTCCCTCCCCCTCTTCATTCCCATCCACCAACCCCACCCCCCCCTCTTCATTCCCCTCCACCAGCCACTCCCTTCCACTCTTCATACCCATTCACCACCACCTCCCTCCCCTCTTCATTCCCCACCACCACCCCCTCCCTCCCCCTCTTCATTCCCCTCCATCATCCCCTCCCTCCCCCTCTTCATTACCCTCCACCTCCCCCTCCCTCCCCCTCTTCATTCCCATCCACCACCCCATCCCACACCCTTATCATTCCCTTGGACCTCCCCCTCCCAACCCCTCTTCATTCCCCTCCACAAAACCCCTCCCTCCCATCCTCATTCCCATCCACCACCCTCTCCCTCCCCCTCTTCATTCCCCTCCAAATTGCCCACACCCCCCCTCTTCATTCCCCTCCACATCGCCCTCCCTCCCCCAATTCATTCCCCTCCACCACCCCATCCCTCTCCCTCTTCATTCCACTCCACCTCCCCCTCCCTCCCCCTTTTCATTCCCATGGACATCCCCCTCCCTCCACCTCTATATTCCCCTCCACCACCCGCTGCCACCCCTCTTCATACCGCTCCACCTCTCCCTCCCTCCCCCTTTTCATTCCCCTGGACCTCCCCCTCCCTGCCCCTCTTTATTCCCCTCCACCACTCCCTCCCTCCACCTCTTCATTCCCCTCCACCACCCCCTCTCTCCTCCTCTTCGTTCCCATCTACCACCCCCACACTCCCGCTCTTCATTCCCCTCCACCACCCCCTCCCTCCCCCTCTTCATTCCCCCTCCACCTCCCCCTCCCTCCCGGTCTTCATTCCCGTCCACCAATCCCTCCCTCCCCCTCTTCATTCCCTTCATCACCCCCTCCCTCCCCCTCTTCATTCCCCTCCACCAACCCCTCCCTCCCCCTCTTCATTACCCTCCACCTCCCCCTCCCTCCCCCTCTTCATTCCCCTCCACCAACACCTCCCTCCCCTCTTCATTCACCTCCATTAACCCCTCCCTCCCCCTCTTCATTCCCCTCCACCAGCCACTTCCTCCCCCTCTACATTCCACATCACCACCCCCTCCCTACCCCTCTTCATTCATCCCCACCAACACCGCCCTCCACCTCTTCATTACCCTCCACCTCCCCTCCCACCCCCTCTTCATTCCCCTCCAAGAAACCCTCACTCCCGCTCTTCATTCCCCTACACCACCGCCTCCTTCTCCTATTGATTCCCCTCCACCACCCCCTCTCTCCCTCTCCTCATTTCCCCCCACCTCCCCCTCCCTCCCCCTCTTCAAACCCATCCACCACTCCCTCCCTCCCCCTCTTCATTTCCCTCCACCTCCCCATTCGTCCCCCTCTTCATCCCCCTACACCTCCCCTCCATCCCTTTCTTCATTCCCCTCCACCTCTCTCTCCCTCCCACTCTTCATTCTCCTCCACCACCCCCTCCCTCCCCTATCCTTCCCCCTCCACCACCCCCTCCTTCCCCCTCTTACTTCCCTTCCACCACCCCTCCCTCATTCTCTTCATTTTCCTCCACCACCCCCTCCCTCCCCCTCTTCATTCCCCTCCACAACCCCTTCCCTCTCCCTCTTCATTCCCCTCCACTTCCCCCTCCCTCCCCCTTTTCATTCCCCTCCACAACCCGCTCTCACCCCCTTTTCATTCCAATCCACCACCCCATCCCACACCCCTATCATTCCCCTGGACCTGCCCCTCCCAACCCCTCTTCATTCCCCTCCACAAAACCACTCCCCCCCCTCTTCATTCCCATTACCACCCGCTCCCTCCCACTCTTCATTCCCCTCCACATTGCCCTCCCTCCCACTCTTCATTCCCCTCCACATCGCCCTCCCTCCCCAATTCATTCCCATCCACCACCCCATCCCTCCCCCTCTTCATTTCTTTCCACCTCCACCTCCCTCCCCCTTTTCATTCCCATGGACAACCCCCTCCCTCCACCTCTTCATTACCCTCCACCAACCGCTCCCATCCCTCTTCATTCCGCTCCACCTCTCCCTCCCTCCGCCTTTTCATTCCCCTGGACCTCTCCCTCCCTCCCCCTCTTTATTCCCCTCCACATCGCCCTCCCTCCTTCTCTTCATTCCCCTCCACCTCCCCCTCCCTCCCCCTCTTCATTCCCCTCCACACACCCCCTCCCGCCCTCTTCATTCCCCTCCACAACCCCCTCCATCCCCCTCTTCATTCCCAACCACCGACCCGTCCCTCCCCCTCTTCCTTCCAGTCCACATCCCCCTCCCTCCCATTCTTCATTCCCCTCCACCTCCCCCTCCCTCCCCTCTTTATTCCTGTCTAACTCGCCCTCCCTCTCCCTTTTCATTCCCCTCCACCACCCCCTCCCTCCCCCTCTTCATTCCTGTCTAACTCGCCCTCCCTCTCCCTTTTCATTCCCCTCCACCACCCCCACCCTTCCCCTCTTCATTCCCCTCCACCAGCCAATCCCTTCCCCTCTTCATATACCTTCTCCACCACCTCCCTCCCCCTCTTCATTCCCCACCACCACACCCTCCCTCCCCCTCTTCATTCCCCTTCACCGCCCACTCCCTCCCCCTCTTCATTACCCTCCACCTCCCCCTCCCTCCCCCTCTTCATTCCCCTCCACCAACCCCTCCCGCCCGCTCTTCGTTCCCCTCCACCAGCCCCTCCCTCCCCCTCTTCATTTCCCTCCACTCCCCATCCGTCCCCCTCTTCAACCCCCTACACCTCCCCTCCCTCCACTTCTTCATTCCCCTCCACCTACCCCTCCCTCCCACTCTTCATTCTCCTCCACCTCCCCCTCCCTCTCCCTCTTCATTCCCCTCCACCACCCCCTCCTTCCCCCTCTTACTTCCCTTCCACCACCCCTCCCTCATCCTCTTCATTTCCCTCCAACACCCCTCAATCCCCCTCTTCATTCCCCTACACAACCCCTCTCCTCTCCCTCTTCATTCCCCTCCACATCCCCCTCCCTCCCCCTTTTCATTCCCCTCCACCACCCGCTGGCACCCCTCTTCATACGGCTCCACCTCCCCCTCCCTCCGCCTTTTCATTCCCCTGGACCTGCCCCTCCCTCCCCCTCTATATTCCCCTCCACCACTCCCTCCCTCCACCTCTTCATTCCCCTCCACCACCCCCTCCCTCCTCCTCTTCGTTCCCATCCACCACCCCCACACTCCCCCTCTTCATTCCCCTCCACCACCCCCACCCTCCCCCTCTTCATACCCCCTCCACCTCCCCCTCCCTCACTGTCTTCATTCCCGTCCACCAGCCCCTCCCTTCCCCTCTTCATTCCCCTTCATCACCCCCTCCCTCCTCCTTTTCCTTGCCATCCACCACCCCATCCCACACCCTTATCATTCCCCAGGACCTGCCCCTCCCAACCCCTCTTCATTCCCCTCCACAAAACCACTCCCTCCCCTCTTCATTCCCATCCACATCGCCCTACCTCCCCCAATTCATTCCCCTCCACCACCCCATCCCTCCCCCTCTTCATTCCACTCCACCTCCCCCTCCCTCCCCCTTTTCATTCCCATGGACAACCCCCTCCCTCCACCTCTTCATTCCCCTCCACCAATCGCTCCCACACCTCTTCATTCCGCTCCACCTCTCCCTCCCTCCCACTTTTCATTCCCCTGGACCTCCCACTCCCTCCCCCTCTTTATTCCCCTCCACCACCCCTCCCTCCACCTCTTCATTCCCATCCACCACCCCTTCCGTCACCCTCTTCATTCCCCTCCACCAACCCCTCCCTCCTCCTCTTCGTTCCCATCCACCACCCCCACATCCCCCTCTTCATTCCCCACCACAACCCCCTCACTCCCCCTCTTCATACCCCTCCACTACCCGCTCCCTCCTCCTCTTCTTTCCCTTACACCGCCCCCTCCCTCCCCCTCTTCATTCCCCTCCACTAATCGCTCCCACACCTCTTCATTCCGCTCCACCTCTCCCTCCCTCCCGCTTTTCATTCCCCTGGACCTCCCACTCCCTTCCCCTCTTTATTCCCCTCCACAACCCCTCCCTCCTCCTCTTCGTTCCCATCCACCACCCCCACATCCCCCTCTTCTTTCCCTTCCACCACCCCCTCCCTCCCCCTCTTCATTCCCAACCACCGACCAATCCGTCCCCCTCTTCCTTCCAGTCCACATCCCCCTCCCTCCCTCTTTTCATTCCCCTCCACCACCCCCTCCCTCCCCCTCTTCCTTCCCATCCACCACCCCCACCCTCCCCCTCTTCATTCCCCTCCACCAGCCACTGACTTCCCCTCTTCTTACCCCTTCACCACCACCTCCCTCCCCCTCTTCATTCCCCACCACCACCCCCTCCCTCCCCCTCTTCATTCCCCTCCACCTCCCCCTCCCTCCCCCTCTTCATTACCCTCCACCACCCCCTCCCTCCCCCTCTTCATTCCCCACCACCAACCCCTCCCGCCCGCTCTTCGTTCCCCGCCACCAGCCCCTCCCTCCCCCTTTTGATTCCCCTCCACCACCCCCTCTCTCCCTCTGCTCGTTCCCCTCCACCACCCCCTCCTTCCCCCTCTTCATTCCCATCCACCACTCCCTCCCTCCCCCTCTTCATTTCCCTCCACTCCCCATCCGTCCCCCTCTTCAACCCCCTACACCTCCCCTCCCTCCCCTTCTTCATTCCCCTCCACCTACCCCTCCCTCCCACTCTTCATTCTCCTCCACCTCCCCCTCCCTCCCCCTCTTCATTCCACTCCACCACCCCCTCCTTCCCCCTCTTACTTCCCTACCACCACCCCTCCCTCATCCTCTTCATTTCCCTCCAACACCCCTCAATCCCCCTCTTCATTCCCCTACACAACCCCTTGCCTCTCCCTCTTCATTCCCCTCCATATCCCCCACCCTCCCCCTTTTCATTCCCCTCCACCACCCGCTCTCTCCCCCTCTTCATTCCCATCCACCACCGCATCCCACACCCTTATCATTCCCCTGGACCTCCCCCTCCCAACCCCTCTTCATTCCCCTCCACAAAACCCCTCCCTCCCCTCCTCATTCCCATCCACCACCCCCTCCCTCCCACTCTTCATTCCCCTCCACATTGCCCTCCCTCCCCCTCTTCATTCCCCTCCACATCGCCCTCCCTCCCCAATTCATTCCCCTCCACCACCCCATCCCTCCCCCTCTTCTTCCACCCCACCTACACCTCCCTCCCCCTTTTCATTCCCATGGACATCCCCCTCCCTCCACCTCTTCATTCCCCTCCACCACCCGCTGCCACCCCTCTTCATACGGCTCCTCCTCCCCCTCCCTCCACCTCTTCATTCCCCTCCACCACCCGCTGCCACCCCTCTTCATTCCGCTCCACCTCTCCCTCCGTCCCCCTTTTCAATCACCTGGAACTCCCACTCCCTCCCCCTCTTTATTCCCCTCCACCACCCCTCCCTACACCTCTTCATTCCCATCCACCACCCCTTCCATCACCCTCTTCATTCCCCTCCACCAACCCCTCCCTCCTCCTCTTCGTTCCCATCCACTACCCCCATATCCCCCTCTTCATTCCCCACCACAACCCCCTCACTCCCCCTCTTCTTTCCCCTCCATTACCCGCTCCCTCCTCCTCTTCTTTCCCTTCCACCTCCCTCTCCCTTCCCCTCTTCATTCCCCTTCATCACCCCCTCCCTCCTCCTTTTCGTTGCCATCCACCACCCCAACCGACAGCCTTATCATTCCCCTGGACCTGCCCCTCCCAACCCCTCTTCATTCCCCTCCACAAAACCACTTCCTCCCCTCTTCATTCCCATCCACATCGCCCTCCCTCCCCCAATTCATTCCCCTCCACCACCCCATCCCTCCCACTCTTCATTCCACTCCACATCCCCCTCCCTCCCCCTTTTCATTGCCATTGACAACCCCCTCCCTCCAACTCTTCATTCCCCTCCACCAACCGCTCCCACACCTCTTCATTCCGCTCCACCTCTCCCTCCCTCCCCCTTTTCATTCCCCTGGACCTCCCACTCCCTCCCCCTTCTTTATTCCCCTCCACCACCCCTCACTCCACCTCTTCATTCCCATCCACCACCCCTTCCGTCACCCTCTTCATTCCCCTCCACCAACCCCTCACTCCTCCTCATCGTTCCCATCCACCACCCCCACATCCCCCTCTTCATTCCCCACCACAACCACCTCACTCACCCTCTTCATTCCCCTCCACTACCCGCTCCCTCCTCCTCTTCTTTCCCTTCCACCACCCCCTCCCTCCCCCTCTTCATTCCCAACCACCGACCAATCCGTCCCCCTCTTCCTTCCAGTCCACATCGCCCTCCCTCCCCTTCTTCATTCCCCTCCACCACTCCCTCCCCTCTTCATTCCGGTCTAACACGCCCTCCCTCCGCCTTTTAATTCCCCTGGACCTCCCCCTCCCTCCCCCTTTTCATTCCCCTCCACCACCCCCTCCCTCCCACTCTTCATTCCCATCCACCACACCCACCCTCCCCCTCTTCATTCCCCTCCACCAGCCACTCACTTCCCCTCTTCATACCCCTTCACCACCACCTCCCTCCCCCTCTTCATTCCCCACCAATGCCCCCTCCCTCCCCCTCTTCATTCCCCTCCACCTCCCCCTCCCTCCCCCTCTTCATTACCCTCCACCTCCCCCTCCCTCCCCCTCTTCATTCCCCTCCACCAACTCCTCCCACCCGCTCTTCATTCCCCTCCACCAGCCCCTCCCTTCCCCTTTTGATTTCCCTCCACCACCCCCTCTCTCCATCTCCTCATTCCCCTCCACCAGCCCTCAATCCCCCTCTTCATTCCCCTCCACAACCCCTTCCCTCACCCTTTTCATTCCCCTCCACATCCCCCTCCCTCCCCCTTTTCATTCCCCTCCACCACCGGCTCTCTCCCCGTCTTCATTCCAATCCACCACCCCACCCACACCCTTATCATTCCCTTGGACCTCCCCCTCCCAACCCCTCTTCATTCCCCTCCACAAAACCCCTCCCTCCCCTCCTCATTCCCATCCACCACCGTCTCCCTCCCACTCTTCATTCCCCTCCAAATTGCCCACACGCTCCCTCTTCATTCCCCTCCACATCGCCCTCCCTCCCCCAATTCATTCCCCTCCACCACCCCATCCCTCTCCCTCTTCATTCCACTCCACCTCCCCCTCCCTTCCCCTTTTCATTCCCATGGACATCCCCCTCCCTCCACCTCTTCATTCCCCTCCACCACCCGCTGCCACCCCTCTTCATTCCCCTCCACCACCCCCTCCCTCCCCTTCTTCATTCCCCTCCACTACCCGCTCCCTCCTCCTCTTCATTCCCCTCCACCTCCCCCTCCCTCCCGCTCTTCATTCCCCTCCACAATCCCCCTCCCCCCTCTTCATTCCCCTCCACCACCCCCTCCCTCCCCCTCTTCATTCCCAACCACCGACGCGTCCCTCCCCCTCTTCCTTCCAGTCCACATCCCCCTCCCTTCCCTTCTTCATTCCCCTCCACCAGCCCCTCCCTCCCCCTCTTCATTCCGGTCCAACTCCCCCTCCCTCCCCCTTTTCATTCCCCTGGACCTCCCCCTCCCTCCCCCTTTTCATTCCCCACCACCACACCCTCCCTCCCGCTCCTCACCCATCCAGCACCCCCTCCCTCCCCCTCTTCATTCCCCTCCACCAGCCACTCCCTCCCCCTCTTCATTCCCCACCACCAACCCCTCCCTACCCCTCTTCATTCCCCTCCACCAACACCGCCCTCCCCCTCTTCATTACCCTCCACCTACCCCTCCCTCCCCCTCTTCATTCCCCTCCAAGAACCCCTCACTCCCGCTCTTCATTCCCCTCCTCCACCGCCTCCCTCCCCTTTTGATTCCCCTCCACCACCCCCTCTCTCCCTCTCCTCATTCCCTTCCACCTCCCCCTCCCTCCCCCTCTTCATTCCCATCCACCACTTCCTCCCTCCCCCTCTTCATTCCCCTCCACATTCCCCCTCCCCCCTCTTCATTCCCCTCCACCACCCCCTCCCTCCCCCTCTTCATTTCCAACCACCGACGCGTCCCTCCCCACTTCCTTCCAGTCAACATCCCCCTCCCTTCCCTTCTTCATTCCCCTCCACCAGCCCCTCCCTCCCCCTCTTCATTCCGGTCCAACTTGCACTCCCTCCCCATTTTCATTCCCCTGGACCTCCACCTCCCTCCCCCTTTTCATTTCCCTCCACCACCCCCTCCCTCCCCCTCTTCATTCCCATCCACCACCCCCACCCTCCCCCTCTTCTGTCCCCTCCACCAGCCACTCCCTTCCCCTCTTCATTCCCCTTCACCACCACCTCCCTCCCCTCTTCATTCCCCACCACCACCCCCTCCCTCCCCCTCTTTATTCCCCTCCACCAGCCCCTCCCTCCCCCTCTTCATTCCCCTCCACCACCACATCACTACCCCTCTTCATTCCCCTCCACCAACACCTCCCTCCCTTCTTCATTCACCTCCATCATCCCCACCCTCCCCCTCTTCATTACCCTCCACCTACCCCTCCCTCCCCCTCTTCATTCCCCTCCACAAACCCCTCCCTCCCGCTCTTCATTCCCCTCAACCAGCCCCTCCCTCCCCCTTTTGATTCCCCTCCAGCACCCCCTCTCTCCCTCTCCTCATTCCCCTCCACCACCCCCTCCCTCCCCCTCTTCATTCCCATCCACCGCTCCATCCCTCCCCCTCTTCATTTCCCTCCACCTCCCCATCCGTCCACCTCTTCATCCCCCTACACGTACCCTCCCTCCCCTTCTTCATTCCCCTCCACCTCGCCCTCCCTCCCACTCTTCATTCTCCTCTACCTCCCACTCCCACCCCCTCTTCATTCCCCTCCACCACCCCCTCCGTCCCCCTCTTACTTCACTTCCACCTCCCCTCCCTCATCCTCTTCATTTCCCTCCACCACCCCTCCCTCCCCCTCTTCATTCCCCTCCAAAACCCCTTCCCTCTCCCTCTTCATTCCCCTCCACATACCCCTCCCTCCCCCTTTTCATTCCCCTCCACCACCCGCTCTCTCCCCCTCTTCATTCCCCTGCACCACCCCCTCCCTCCCCCTCTTCATTCCCCTCCACCACCCCATCCCACACCCTTATCATTCCGCTGGAACTCCCCCTCCCACCCACTCTTCATTCCTCTCCACATTGCCCTCCCTCCCCCTCTTCATTCCCCTCCACATCGCCCTCCCTCCCCCAATTCATTCCCCTCCACCACCCCATCTCTCCCCCTATTCTTTCCACTCCACCTCCCCCTCCCTCCCCCTTTTCATTCCCATGGACATCCCCCTCCCTCCACCTCTTCATTCCCCTCCACCACCCGCTCCCTCCACCTCTTCATTCCCATCCACCACCCCCTCCCTCCTCCTCTTCGTCCCCATCCACCACCCGCACACTCCCCCTCTTCATTTCCCACCACCACCCACCCCCCCTCCGCCTCTTCATTCCCCTCCACCACCCACTCCCTCCCCCTCTTCATTCCGTTCCACCTCGCCCTCCCTCCCCCTTTTTATTCCCCTGGACCTCCCCCTCCCTCCCCCTTTTCATTCCCCACCAAGACACCCACCCTCCCGCTCCTCACCCATCCAGCACCCCCTCCCTCCCCCTCTTCATTACCCTCCACCTACCCCTCCCTCCCCCTCTTCATTCCCCTCCACAAACCCCTCCCTCCCGCTCTTCATTCCCCTCAACCAGCCCCTCCCTCCCCCTTTTGATTCCCCTCCAGCACCCCCTCTCTCCCTCTCCTCATTCCCCTCCACCACCCCCTCCCTCCCCCTCTTCATTCCCATCCACCGCTCCATCCCTCCCCCTCTTCATTTCCCTCCACCTCCCCATCCGTCCACCTCTGCATCCCCCTACACGTACCCTCCCTCCCCTTCTTCATTCCCCTCCACCTCGCCCTCCCTCCCACTCTTCATTCTCCTCTACCTCCCACTCCCACCCCCTCTTCATTCCCCTCCACCACCCCCTCCGTCCCCCTCTTACATCACTTCCACCACCCCTCCCTCATCCTCTTCATTTCCCTCCACCACCCCTCCCTCACCCTCTTCATTCCCCTCCACAACCCCTTCCCTCTCCCTCTTCATTCCCCTCCACATCCCCCTCCCTCCCCCTTTTCATTCCCCTCCACCACCCGCTCTCTCCCCCTCTTCATTCCCCTGCACCACCCCCTCCCTCCCCCTCTTCATTCCCCTCCACCACCCCATCCCACACCCTTATCATTCCGCTGGAACTCCCCCTCCCACCCACTCTTCATTCCTCTCCACATTGCCCTCCCTCCCCCTCTTCATTCCCCTCCACATCGCCCTCCCTCCCCCAATTCATTCCCCTCCACCACCCCATCTCTCCCCCTTTTCTTTCCACTCCACCTCCCCCTCCCTCCCCCTTTTCATTCCCATCGACATCCCCCTCCCTCCACCTCTTCATTCCCCTCCACCACCCGCTCCCTCCACCTCTTCATTCCCATCCACCACCCCCTCCCTCCTCCTCTTCGTCCCCATCCACCACCCGCACACTCCCCCTCTTCATTTCCCACCACCACCCACCCCCCCTCCGCCTCTTCATTCCCCTCCACCAGCCACTCCCTCCCCCTCTTCATTCCGTTCCACCTCGCCCTCCCTCCCCCTTTTCATTTCCCTGGACCTCCCCCTCCCTCCCCCTTTTCATTCCCCACCACCACACCCACCCTCCCGCTCCTCACCCATCCAGCACCCCCTCCCTCCCCCTCTTCATTCCCCTCCACCAGCCACTCCCTCCCCCTCTTCATTCCCCACCACCACCCCCTCCCTACCCCTCTTCATTTCCCTCCACCAACACCGCCCTCCCCCTCTTCATTACCCTCCACCTCCCCCTCCCTCCCCCTCTTCATTCCCCTCCAAGAACCCCTCACTCCCGCTCTTCATTCCCCTCCACAACCGCATCCTTCCCCTTTTGATTCCCCTCCACCAACCCCTCTCGCCCTCTCCTCATTTCCCTCCACCTCCCCCTCCCTCCCACTCTTCATTCCCATCCACCACTCCCTCCCTCCCCCTCTTCATATCCCTCCACCTCCCCAGACGTCCCCCTCTTCATCCCCCTACACCTCCCCTTCCTTCCTACGATCATTCCCCTCCACCTCTCTCTCCCTCCCACTCTTCATTCTCCTCCACCACCCCCTCCCTCCCCCTATTCTTTCCCCTCCACCACCCCCTCCTTCCCCCTCTTGCTTTCCTTCCACCACCCCTCCCTCATCCTCTTCATTTTCCTCCACCACCCCCTCCCTCCCCCTCTTCATTCCCCTCCACAACCCCTTCCCTCTCCCTCTTCATTCCCCTCCACTTCCCCCTCCCTCCCCCTTTTCATTCCCCATCCACAACCCGCACTCTCCCCCTTTTCATTCCCATCCACCACCCCATCCCACACCCCTATCATTCCCCTGGACCTGCCCCTCCCAACCCCTCTTCATTCCCCTCCACAAAACCACTCCCTCCCCTCTTCATTCCCATCCACCACCCGCTCCCTCCCACTCTTCATTCCCCTCCACAATGCCCTCCCTCCCACTCTTCATTCCCCTCCACATCGCCCTCCCTCCCCAATTCATTCCCATCACCACCCCATCCCTCCCCCTCTTCATTCCTCTCCACCTCCACCTCCCTCCCCCTTTTCATTCCCATGGACAACCCCCTCCCTCCACCTCTTCATTACCCTCCACCAACCGCTCCCATCCCTCTTCATTCCGCTCCACCTCTCCCTCCCTCCGCCTTTACATTCCCCTGGACCTCTCCCTCCCTCCCCCTCTTTATTCCCCTCCACCACCCCCTCCCTCCACCTCTTCATTCCCATCCACCACCCCCTCCCTCACCCTCTTCATTCCCCTCCACCACCCCCTCCATCCTCCTCTTCGTTCCCATCCACCACCACGACATCCCCCTCTTCATTCCCTGCCACCACCCCCTCCCTCCTCCTCCTCATTCCCCTCCACTACACGCTCCCTCCTCCTCTTCATTCCCCTCCACCTCCCCCTCCCTCCCCCTCTTCATTCCCCTCCACAAACCCCCTCCCCCCCTCTTCATTCCCCTCCACAACCCCCTCCATCCCCCTCTTCATTCCCAACCACCGATCCGTCCCTCCCCCTCTTCCTTCCAGTCCACATCCCCCTCCCTCCCATTCTTCATTCCCCACCACCTACCCCTCCCTCCCCTCTTCATTCCTGTCTAACTCGCCCTCCCTCTCCCTTCTCATTCCCCTGGACCTCCCCCTCCCTCTCCCTTTTCATTCCCCTCCTCCACCCCCTCCCTCCCCCTCTTCATTCCCATCCACCAACCCCACCCTTCCCCTCTTCATTCCCCTCCACCAGCCAATCCCTTCCTCTCTTCATACACCTTCTCCACCACCTCCCTCCCCCTCTTCATTCCCCTCCACCACCCCCTCCCTCCCCCTCTTCATTTCCAACCACCGACGCGTCCCTCCCCACTTCCTTCCAGTCAACATCCCCCTCCCTTCCCTTCTTCATTCCCCTCCACCAGCCCCTCCCTCCCCCTCTTCATTCCGGTCCAACTCGCCCTCCCTCCCCATTTTCATTCCCCTGGACCTCCACCTCCCTCCCCCTTTTCATTTCCCTCCACCACCCCCTCCCTCCCCCTCTTCATTCCCATCCACCACCCCCACCCTCCCCCTCTTCTGTCCCCTCCACCAGCCACTCCCTTCCCCTCTTCATTCCCCTTCACCACCACCTCCCTCCCCTCTTCATTCCCCACCACCACCCCCTCCCTTCCCCTCTTTATTCCCCTCCACCAGCCCCTCCCTCCCCCTCTTCATTCCCCTCCACCACCACATCACTACCCCTCTTCATTCCCCTCCACCAACACCTCCCTCCCTTCTTCATTCACCTCCATCATCCCCACCCTCCCCCTCTTCATTACCCTCCACCTACCCCTCCCTCCCCCTCTTCATTCCCCTCCACAAACCCCTCCCTCCCGCTCTTCATTTCCCTCAACCAGCCCCTCCCTCCCCCTTTTGATTCCCCTCCAGCACCCCCTCTCTCCCTCTCCTCATTCCCCTCCACCACCCCCTCCCTCCCCCTCTTCATTCCCATCCACCGCTCCATCCCTCCCCCTCTTCATTTCCCTCCACCTCCCCATCCGTCCACCTCTTCATCCCCCTACACGTACCCTCCCTCCCCTTCTTCATTCCCCTCCACCTCGCCCTCCCTCCCACTCTTCATTCTCCTCTACCTCCCACTCCCACCCCCTCTTCATTCCCCTCCACCACCCCCTCCGTCCCCCTCTTACTTCACTTCCACCTCCCCTCCCTCATCCTCTTCATTTCCCTCCACCACCCCTCCCTCCCCCTCTTCATTCCCCTCCACAACCCCTTCCCTCTCCCTCTTCATTCCCCTCCACATCCCCCTCCCTCCCCCTTTTCATTCCCCTCCACCACCCGCTCTCTCCCCCTCTTCATTCCCCTGCACCACCCCCTCCCTCCCCCTCTTCATTCCCCTCCACCACCCCATTCCACACCCTTATCATTCCGGTGGAACTCCCCCTCCCACCCACTCTTCATTCCTCTCCACATTGCCCTCCCTCCCCCTCTTCATTCCCCTCCACATCGCCCTCCCTCCCCCAATTCATTCCCCTCCACCACCCCATCTCTCCCCCTATTCTTTCCACTCCACCTCCCCCTCCCTCCCCCTTTTCATTCCCATGGACATCCCCCTCCCTCCACCTCTTCATTCCCCTCCACCACCCGCTCCCTCCACCTCTTCATTCCCATCCACCACCCCCTCCCTCCTCCTCTTCGTCCCCATCCACCACCCGCACACTCCCCCTCTTCATTTCCCACCACCACCCACCCCCCTCCGCCTCTTCATTCCCCTCCACCACCCACTCCCTCCCCCTCTTCATTCCGTTCCACCTCGCCCTCCCTCCCCCTTTTCATTCCCCTGGACCTCCCCCTCCCTCCCCCTTTTCATTCCCCACCAAGACACCCACCCTCCCGCTCCTCACCCATCCAGCACCCCCTCCCTCCCCCTCTTCATTACCCTCCACCTACCCCTCCCTCCCCCTCTTCATTCCCCTCCACAAACCCCTCCCTCCCGCTCTTCAATCCCCTCAACCAGCCCCTCCCTCCCCCTTTTGATTCCCCTCCAGCACCCCCTCTCTCCCTCTCCTCATTCCCCTCCACCACCCCCTCCCTCCCCCTCTTCATTCCCATCCACCGCTCCATCCCTCCCCCTCTTCATTTCCCTCCACCTCCCCATCCGTCCACCTCTGCATCCCCCTACACGTACCCTCCCTCCCCTTCTTCATTCCCCTCCACCTCGCCCTCCCTCCCACTCTTCATTCTCCTCTACCTCCCACTCCCACCCCCTCTTCATTCCCCTCCACCACCCCCTCCGTCCCCCTCTTACATCACTTCCACCACCCCTCCCTCATCCTCTTCATTCCCCTCCACAACCCCTTCCCTCTCCCTCTTCATTCCCCTCCACATCCCCCTCCCTCTCCCTTTTCATTCCCCTCCACCACCCGCTCTCTCCCCCTCTTCATTCCCCTGCACCACCCCCTCCCTCCCCCTCTTCATTCCCCTCCACCACCCCATCCCACACCCTTATCATTCCGCTGGAACTCCCCCTCCCACCCACTCTTCATTCCTCTCCACATTGCCCTCCCTCCCCCTCTTCATTCCCCTCCACATCGCCCTCCCTCCCCCAATTCATTCCCCTCCACCACCCCATCTCTCCCCCTTTTCTTTCCACTCCACCTCCCCCTCCCTCCCCCTTTTCATTCCCATCGACATCCCCCTCCCTCCACCTCTTCATTCCCCTCCACCACCCGCTCCCTCCACCTCTTCATTCCCATCCACCACCCCCTCCCTCCTCCTCTTCGTCCCCATCCACCACCCGCACACTCCCCCTCTTCATTTCCCACCACCACCCACCCCCCCTCCGCCTCTTCATTCCCCTCCACCAGCCACTCCCTCCCCCTCTTCATTCCGTTCCACCTCGCCCTCCCTCCCCCTTTTCATTTCCCTGGACCTCCCCCTCCCTCCCCCTTTTCATTCCCCACCACCACACCCACCCTCCCGCTCCTCACCCATCCAGCACCCCCTCCCTCCCCCTCTTCATTCCCCTCCACCAGCCACTCCCTCCCCCTCTTCATTCCCCACCACCACCCCCTCCCTACCCCTCTTCATTTCCCTCCACCAACACCGCCCTCCCCCTCTTCATTACCCTCCACCTCCCCCTCCCTCCCCCTCTTCATTCCCCTCCAAGAACCCCTCACTCCCGCTCTTCATTCCCCTCCACAACCGCATCCTTCCCCTTTTTATTCCCCTCCACCAACCCCTCTCGCCCTCTCCTCATTTCCCTCCACCTCCCCCTCCCTCCCACTCTTCA
>NW_027141367.1:0-33201 GCF_036365525.1 Heterodontus francisci | reverse complement strand
ACATTGATACACCTTCCCCACACACTGAAACCCCTTCCCCACACACTCAAACACCTTCCCCACACACTGAAAAAACCTTCCCCACACACTGAAATGCCCTCCCCACACACTGAAACCCTTCCCCACACTCTGAAACCCCTTCCCCACACACTGAAACCCCTTCCACACACACTGAAACCCCTTCCCCACAAACTGAAAACCCTTCCCCACGCACTGAAACACCTTCCCCACACACTGAAAGCCCTTCCGCACACACTGAAACCCATCCGCACACACTGAAACCCCATCGCACACACTGAAACCCCTTCCCCACACACTGAAACCCCTTCGCAGCACACTGAAACACATCCCCACACGCTGAAACACATTCCCCACACACAGAAACCGTTCCCCACACACTGAAACTCATCCCCGCACACTGCAACACATCCCCACACACTGAAACACCTTCCCCATGCACTGAAACCCCTTCCCCACACACTGAAACACCTTCCCCACACACTGAAACAGCTTCACCACACACTGAAATACCTTCCCCTCACACCGAAACACCTTCCCCACACACTGAAACCCCTTCCCGACACACTGAAACACCTTCCCCACACAATGAAACACTTTCCCCACACACAGAATCCCCTTCCCCACACACTGATGCTCCTTCCGCCCACAATGAAACACCTTCCCCAAACACTGAAACCCGTTCCCCACACAATGATACACATCCCCACACACTGAAACCCCTTCCCCACACACTGAAACCCATTCCCCACACACTGAAACACCTTCCCCACACACAGAATCCCCTTCCCCACACACTGACACTCCTTCCGCCGTCAATGAAACACCTTCCCCAAACACTGAAACCCCTTCCCCACACAATGAAATACATTCCCCACACACTGAAATCAGTTCCCCACACACAGAAACCCATCCCCACACACTGAAACACCTTCCCCACACACTGAAACCCTTCCCCACACATTGAAACACATAGCCACACATTGAAACACATCCCCACACACTGAAACACCTTCCCCACACAATGAAACCCCTTCCCCACACACTGATACTCCTTCCGCCCACAATGAAACACCTTCCCCACACTCTGAAATCCCTTCCCCACACAATGATACACATCGCCACACACTGAAACCCCTTCCCACACACTGAATCCCCTTCCCCACACACTGAAACACATCCCCACACACTGAAACACCTTCCCCATAAAATGAAACCCCTTCCGCATACCGTGAAACACTTCCCCACACGCTGAAACCCCTTCCCCACACACTGAAACACATCCCTAGAAACAGAAAACCCTTCCCCACACACTGAAACCCCTTCCGCACACACTGAAACACCATCCCCACACACTGAAACCCCATCCCCACCCACTGAAACCCCTTCCGCACACACTGAAACCCCTTCCGCACACACTGAAACCACTTCCCCACACACTGAAACCCCGTCCCCACACACTGTAACCCTTCCCCACACACTGAAACACTTCGCCACACACTGAAACACCTTCCCCACAAAATGAAACCCCTTCCCCACACACTGAAACCCCTTCCCCACACAATGAAACACTTCCCCACACACTGAAACCCCTTCCGCATACACTGAAACCCCTTCGCCACAAACTGAAATCCTTCCCCACACACTGAAACCCTTCCCCACACACTGATACCCCTTCACCACATACTGAAACCCCTTCCCCACCCACTGAAACGCCATCCGCACACAGTTAAACAATACCCCACACACTGAAACCCCTTCCCTACACACTGAAACCCCTTCCGCACACAATGAAACACCTTCCCCACACAATGAAACACCTTCCCCACACACAGAATCCCCTTCCCCACGCACTGATGCTCCTTCCGCACACAATGAAACACCTTCCCCAAACACTGAAACACCTTCCCCACACACTGAAACACCTTCCGCACACACTGAAACCCCTTCCGCAAACACTGAAACACCTTCCCAACACACTGAAACCCCTTCAACACATACTGAAACCTCTTCCTCACAAACATAAACCCCTTCCGCACACACTGAAACACCTTCACCATACAGTGAAACCCCTTCCCCACACACTGAATCCCCTTCCCCACACACTGAAACACATCCCCAAACACTGAAACACCTTCCCCATAAAATGAAACCCCTTCCGCATACCGTGAAACACTACCCCACACACTGAAACCCCTTCCCCACACACTGAAACACATCCCTACAAACAGAAACCCCTTCCCCACACACTGAAACCCCTTCTGCACACACTGAAACACCATCCACACACACTGAAACCCCATCCCCACCCACTGAAACCCCTTCCGTTCAAACTGAAACAACATCCCCACACACTGAAACCCCTTCCCCACACTCTGAAACCCCATCCCCACAAACTGAAACCCCTTCCTCACACACAGAAACACCTTCCCCACAAACTGAAACACGTTCCCCACACACTGAAATCTCTTCCCCACACACTGAAACCCCTTCCACACACAGTTAAACCCTTCCACACACACTGAAAGCCCTTTCCCACTCACTGAAACCCCTTCCTCACACACTGAAAAACATCCCCACACACTGAAACTCCTTCCCCCCACACTGAAAGCCCTTCCCCCCACTCCGAAACAGTTCCCCACTCTCTGAAATCCCTTCCCCACACACTGAAACACCTTCCCCACACACTGAAACCCATCCCCACACTCTGAAACCCCTTCCCCACACACTAAAACACCTTCCCCACACAGTGAAACCCCTTCCCCACACACTGAAACTCCTTCCCCACACACTGAAACCCCTTCCCACACACTGAAACCCATCCCCACACACTGAAACCCCTTCCCCACACACTGAAACCCCTTCCCCACACACTGAAACCCCTTCCCCACACCCTGAAACACATCCCCACACACTGAAACACCTTCCCCACACACTGAAACCCCTTTCGCACACACTGAAACCCATCCCCACACACTGAAACACATCCCCACACACTGAAACCCCATCCCCACACACTGAAACCCCTTCCGCACACACTGAAACCCCTTCCGCACACACTGAAACCCCTTCCCCACACACTGAAACACCTTCCCCACACAATGAAACACCTTCCCCACACACAGAATCCCCTTCCCCACACACTGATGCTCCTTCCGCCCACAATGAAACACCTTCCCCAAACACTGAAACCCGTTCCCCACACAATGATACACATCCCCACACACTGAAACCCCTTCCCCACACACTGAAACCCATTCCCCACACACTGAAACACCTTCCCCACACACAGAATCCCCTTCCCCACACACTGACACTCCTTCCGCCGACAATGAAACACCTTCCCCAAACACTGAAACCCCTTCCCCACACAATGAAATACCTTCCCCACACACTGAAATCAGTTCCCCACACACAGAAACCCATCCCCACACACTGAAACACCTTCCCCACACACTGAAACCCTTCCCCACACATTGAAACACATAGCCACACATTGAAACACATCCCCACACACTGAAACACCTTCCCCACACAATGAAACCCCTTCCCCACACACTGATACTCCTTCCGCCCACAATGAAACACCTTCCCCACACTCTGAAATCCCTTCCCCACACAATGATACACATCGCCACACACTGAAACCCCTTCCCCACACACTGAATCCCCTTCCCCACACACTGAAACACATCCCCACACACTGAAACACCTTCCCCATAAAATGAAACCCCTTCCGCATACCGTGAAACACTTCCCCACACACTGAAACCCCTTCCCCACACACTGAAACAAATCCCTAGAAACAGAAAACCCTTCCCCACACACTGAAACCCCTTCCGCACACACTGAAAAACCATCCCCACACACTGAAACCTCATCCCCACACACTGAAACCCCTTCCGCACACACTGAAACCCCTTCCGCACACACTGAAACCACTTCCCCACACACTGAAACCCCGTCCCCACACACTGTAACCCTTCCCCACACACTGAAACACTTCGCCACACACTGAAACCCCTTCCCCACAAACTGAAACCCCTTCCCCACACACTGAAACCCCTTCCCCACACAATGAAACACTTCCCCACACACTGAAACCCCTCCGCATACACTGAAACCCCTTCGCCACAAACTGAAATCCTTCCCCACACACTGAAACCCTTCCCCACACACTGATACCCCTTCACCACATACTGAAACCCCTTCCCCACCCACTGAAACGCCATCCGCACACAGTTAAACAATTCCCCACACACTGAAACCCCTTCTCTACACACTGAAACCCCTTCCGCACACAATGAAACACCTTCCCCACACAATGAAACACCTTCCCCACACACAGAATCCCCTTCCCCACGCACTGATGCTCCTTCCGCACACAATGAAACACCTTCCCCAAACACTGAAAAACCTTCCCCACACACTGAAACACCTTCCGCACACACTGAAACCCCTTCCGCAAACACTGAAACACCTTCCCAACACACTGAAACCCCTTCAACACATACTGAAACCTCTTCCTCACAAACTTAAACCCCTTCCGCACACACTGAAACACCTCCCCCATACACTGAAACCACTTCCCCACACACTGAAACCCATTCCGCACACAGTGAAACCCTTCCCCACTCACTGAAACACATCCCCACACACTGAAATCCCTTCCCCACACAATGATACACATCCCCACACACTGAAACCCCTTCCCCACACACTGAATCCCCTTCCCCACACACTGAAACCCCTTCCGCACACACTGAAACCACTTCCCCACACACTGAAACCCCGTCCCCACACACTGTAACCCTTCCCCACACACTGAAACACTTCGCCACACACTGAAACCCCTTCCCCACAAACTGAAACCCCTTCCCCACACACTGAAACCCCTTCCCCACACAATGAAACACTTCCCCACACACTGAAACCCCTTCCGCATACACTGAAACCCCTTCGCCACAAACTGAAATCCTTCCCCACACACTGAAACCCTTCCCCACACACTGACACCCCTTCACCACATACTTAAACCCCTTCCCCACCCACTGAAACGCCATCCGCACACAGTTAAACAATTCCCCACACACTGAAACCCCTTCCCTACACACTGAAACCCCTTCCGCACACAATGAAACACCTTCCCCACACAATGAAACACCTTCCCCACACACAGAATCCCCTTCCCCACGCACTGATGCTCCTTCCGCACACAATGAAACACCTTCCCCAAACACTGAAACACCTTCCCCACACACTGAAACACCTTCCGCACACACTGAAACCCCTTCCGCAAACACTGAAACACCTTCCCAACACACTGAAACCCCTTCAACACATACTGAAACCTCTTCCTCACAAACATAAACCCCTTCCGCACACACTGAAACACCTTCCCCATACACTGAAACCACTTCCCCACACACTGAAACCCATTCCGCACACAGTGAAACCCTTCCCCACTCACTGAAACACATCCCCACACACTGAAACCCCTTCCCCACACACTGAATCCCCTTCCCCGCACACTGAAACACATCCCCAAACACTGAAACACCTTCCCCATAAAATGAAACCCCTTCCGCATACCGTGAAACACTACCCCACACACTGAAACCCCTTCCCCACACACTGAAACACATCCCTACAAACAGAAACCCCTTCCCCACACACTGAAACCCCTTCTGCACACACTGAAACACCATCCACACACACTGAAACCCCATCCCCACCCACTGAAACCCCTTCCGTTCAAACTGAAACAACATCCCCACACACTGAAACCCCTTCCCCACACTCTGAAACCCCATCCCCACTAACTGAAACCCCTTCCTCACACACAGAAACACCTTCCCCACAAACTGAAACACGTTCCCCACACACTGAAATCTCTTCCCCACACACTGAAACCCCTTCCACACACAGTTAAACCCTTCCACACACACTGAAAGCCCTTCCCCACACACTGAAACCCCTTCCTCACACACTGAAAAACATCCCCACACACTGAAACTCCTTCCCCCCACACTGAAAGCCCTTCCCCCCACTCCGAAACAGTTCCCCACTCTCTGAAATCCCTTCCCCACACACTGAAACACCTTCCCCACACACTGAAACCCATCCCCACACTCTGAAACCCCTTCCCCACACACTAAAACACCTTCCCCACACAGTGAAACCCCTTCCCCACACACTGAAACTCCTTCCCCACACACTGAAACCCCTTCCCACACACTGAAACCCATCCCCACACACTGAAACCCCTTCCCCACACACTGAAACCCCTTCCCCACACAGTGAAACCCCTTCCCCACACCCTGAAACACATCCCCACACACTGAAACACCTTCCCCACACACTGAAACCCCTTTCGCACACACTGAAACCCATCCCCACACACTGAAACACATCCCCACACACTGAAACCCCATCCCCACACACTGAAACCCCTTCCGCACACACTGAAACCCCTTCCGCACACACTGAAACCCCTTCCCCACACACTGAAACACCTTCCCCACACAATGAAACAAATTCCCCACACACAGAATCCCCTTCCCCACACACTGATGCTCCTTCCGCCCACAATGAAACACCTTCCCCAAACACTGAAACCCGTTCCCCACACAATGATACACATCCCCACACACTGAAACCCCTTCCCCACACACTGAAACCCATTCCCCACACACTGAAACACCTTCCCCACACACAGAATCCCCTTCCCCACACACTGACACTCCTTCCGCCGACAATGAAACACCTTCCCCAAACACTGAAACCCCTTCCCCACACAATGAAATACCTTCCCCACACACTGAAATCAGTTCCCCACACACAGAAACCCATCCCCACACACTGAAACACCTTCCCCACACACTGAAACCCTTCCCCACACATTGAAACACATAGCCACACATTGAAACACATCCCCACACACTGAAACACCTTCCCCACACAATGAAACCCCTTCCCCACACACTGATACTCCTTCCGCCCACAATGAAACACCTTCCCCACACTCTGAAATCCCTTCCCCACACAATGATACACATCGCCACACACTGAAGCCCCTTCCCCACACACTGAATCCCCTTCCCCACACACTGAAACACATCCCCACACACTGAAACACCTTCCCCATAAAATGAAACCCCTTCCGCATACCGTGAAACACTTCCCCACATACTGAAACCCCTTCCCCACACACTGAAACACATCCCTAGAAACAGAAAACCCTTCCCCACACACTGAAACCCCTTCCGCACACACTGAAAAACCATCCCCACACACTGAAACCTCATCCCCACACACTGAAACCCCTTCCGCACACACAGAAACCCCTTCCGCACACACTGAATCCCCTTCCCCACACACTGAAACACATCCCCACACACTGAAACACCTTCCCCATAAAATGAAACCCCTTCCGCATACCGTGAAACACTTCCCCACACACTGAAACCCCTTCCCCACACACTGAAACACATCCCTAGAAACAGAAAACCCTTCCCCACACACTGAAACCCCTTCCGCACACACTGAAAAACCATCCCCACACACTGAAACCTCATCCCCACACACTGAAACCCCTTCCGCACACACTGAAACCCCTTCCGCACACACTGAAACCTCTTCCCCACACACTGAAACCCCGTCCCCACACACTGTAACCCTTCCCCACACACTGAAACACTTCGCCACACACTGAAACCCCTTCCCCACAAACTGAAACCCCTTCCCCACACACTGAAACCCCTTCCCCACACAATGAAACACTTCCCCACACACTGAAACCCCTTCCGCATACACTGAAACCCCTTCGCCACAAACTGAAATCCTTCCCCACACACTGAAACCCTTCCCCACACACTGATACCCCTTCACCACATACTGAAACCCCTTCCCCACCCACTGAAACGCCATCCGCACACAGTTAAACAATTAACCAAACACTGAAACCCCTTCCCTACACACTGAAACCCCTTCCGCACACAATGAAACACCTTCCCCACACAATGAAACACCTTCCCCACACACAGAATCCCCTTCCCCACGCACTGATGCTCCTTCCGCACACAATGAAACACCTTCCCCAAACACTGAAAAACCTTCCCCACACACTGAAACACCTTCCGCACACACTGAAACCCCTTCCGCAAACACTGAAACACCTTCCCAACACACTGAAACCCCTTCAACACATACTGAAACCTCTTCCTCACAAACTTAAACCCCTTCCGCACACACTGAAACACATCCCCCATACACTGAAACCACTTCCCCACACACTGAAACCCATTCCGCACACAGAGAAACCCTTCCCCACTCACTGAAACACATCCCCACACACTGAAATCCCTTCCCCACACAATGATACACATCCCCACACACTGAAACCCCTTCCCCACACACTGAATCCCCTTCCCCACACACTGAAACACATCCCCAAACAATGAAACACCTTCCCCATAAAATGAAACCCCTTCCGCATACCGTGAAACACTACCCCACACACTGAAACCCCTTCCCCACACACTGAAACACATCCCTACAAACAGAAACCCCTTCCCCACACACTGAAACCCCTTCTGCACACACTGAAACACCATCCCCACACACTGAAACCCCATCCCCACCCACTGAAACCCCTTCCGTTCAAACTGAAACAACATCCCCACACACTGAAACCCCTTCCCCACACTCTGAAACCCCATCCCCACAAACTGAAACCCCTTCCTCACACACAGAAACACCTTCCCCACAAACTGAAACACGTTCCCCACACACTGAAATCTCTTCCCCACACACTGAAACACCTTCCACATACAGTTAAACCCTTCCACACACACTGAAAGCCCTTCCCCACACACTGAAACCCCTTCCTCACACACTGCAAAACATCCCCACACACTGAAACTCCTTCCCCCCACACTGAAAGCCCTTCCCCCAACTCCGAAACAGTTCCCCACTCTCTGAAATCCCTTCCCCACACACTGAAACACCTTCCCCACACACTGAAACCCATCCCCACACTCTGAAACCCCTTCCCCACACACTAAAACACCTTCCCCACATAGTGAAACCCCTTCCCCACACACTGAAACTCCTTCCCCACACACTGAAACCCCTTCCCACACACTGAAACCCATCCCCACACACTGAAACCCCTTCCCCACACACTGAAACCCCTTCCCCACACACTGAAACCCCTTCCCTACACCCTGAAACACATCCCCACACACTGAAACACCTTCCCCACACACTGAAACCCCTTTCGCACACACTGAAACCCATCCCCACACTTTGAAACCCATCCCCACACACTGAAACCCCATCCCCACACACTGAAACCGCTTCCGCACACACTGAAACCCCTTCCGCACACACTGAAACCCCTTCCCCACACACTGAAACCCGTCCCCACACACTGTAACCCTTCCCCACACACTGAAACACTTCGCCACACACTAAAACCCCTTCCCCACAAACTGAAACACCTTCCCCACACACTGAAACCCCTTCCCCACACAATGAAACACTTCCCCACATACTGAAACCCCTTCCGCATACACTGAAATCCCTTCCCCACAAACTGAAACCCTTCCCCACACACTGAAACCCTTCCCCACACACTGATACCCCTTCACCACATACTGAAACCCCTTCCCCACACACTGAAACGCCATCCGCACACAGTTAAACAATTCCCCACACACTGAAACCCCTTCCCTTCACACAGAAACCCCTTCCGCACACAATGAAACACCTTCCCCACACAATGAAACACCTTCCCCACACACAGAATCCCCTTCCCCACACACTGATGCTCCTTCCGCACACAATGAAACTCCTTCCCCGAACACTGAAACACCTTCCCCACACACTGAAACACCTTCCGCACACACTGAAACCCCTTCCGCAAACACTGAAACACCTTCCCAACACACTGAAACCCCTTCAACACATACTGAAACCTCTTCCTCACAAACTTAAACCCCTTCCGCACACACTGAAACACCTTCCCCACACACTGAAACCACTTCCCCACACACTGAAACCCATTCCGCAAACAGTGAAACCCTTCCCCACTCACTGAATCACATCCCCACACACTGAAATCCCTTCCCCACACAATGATACACATCCCCACACACTGAAACCCCTTCCCCACACACTGAATCCCCTTCCCCACACACTGAAACACATCCCCAAACACTGAACCACCTTCCCCATAAAATGAAACCCCTTCCGCATACCGTGAAATACTTCCCCACACACTGAAACCCCTTCCCCACACACTGAAACAGATCCCTACAAACAGAAACCCCTTCCCCACACACTGAAACCCCTTCTGTACATACTGAAACACCATCCTCACACACTGAAACCCCATCCCCACACACTGAAACCCCTTCCGTACAAACAGAAACAACTTCCCCACACACTGAAACCCCTTCCCCACACTCTGAAACCCCTTCCCCACAAACTGAAACCCCTTCCTCACACACTGAAACACCTTCCCCACAAACTGAAACACATTCCCCACACACTGAAATCTCTTCCCCACACACTGAAACCCCTTCGGCACACAGTTAAACCCTTCCCCACACACTGAAACCCCTTCCCCACACACTGAAACCCCTTCCTCACACACTGAAAAACATCCCCACACACTGAAACTCCTTCCCCCCACACTGAAAGCCCTTCCCCACACACTGAAACCCCTTCCCCACACCCTGAAACACCTTCTCCACACACTGAAACCCATCCCCACACAGTGAAACCCCTTCCCCACAAAATGAAACTCCTTCCCCACACACTGAAAACCCTTCCCACACACTGAAACCCATCCCCACACACTGAAACCCCTTCCCCACACACTGAAACCCCTTCCCCACACACTGAAACCCCTTCCCCACACCCTGAAACACATCCCCACACACTGAAACACCTTCCTCACACACTGAAACCCCTTTCGCAAACACTGAAACCCATCCCCACACACTGAAACCCATCCCCACACACTGAAACCCCATCCCCACACACTGAAACCCCTTCCGCACACACTGAAACCCCTTCCGCACACACTGAAACCCCTTCCCCACACACTGAAACCCCGTCCCCACACACTGTAACCCTTCCCCACACACTGAAACACTTCGCCACACACTGAAACCACTTACCCACAAACTGAAACCCCTTCCCCACACACTGAAACCCCTTCCCTACACACTGAAACCCCTTCCCCACACACTGAAACCCATTCCCCACACAATGAAACCCATCCCCACACACTGAAACACCTTCCCCACACAATGAAACACCTTCCCCACACACTGATGCTCCTTCCGCACACAATGAAACACCTTCCCCAAACACTGAAACACCTTCCCCACACACTGAAACACCTTCCACACACACTGAAACCCCTTCCGCAAACACTGAAACACCTTCCCAACACACTGAAACCCCTTCAACACATACTGAAACCTCTTCCTCACAAACTTAAACCCCTTCCGCACACACCGAAACACCTTCCCCACACACTGAAACCACTTCCCCACACACTGAAACCCATTCCGCACACAGTGAAACCCTTCCCCACTCACTGAAACACATCCCCACACACTGAAATCCCTTCCCCACACAATGATACACATCCCCACACACTGAAACCCCTTCCCCACACACTGAACCCCCTTCCCCACACACTGCAACACATCCCCAAACACTGAAACACCTTCCCCATAAAATGAAACCCCTTCCGCGTACCGTGAAACACTTCCCCACACACTGAAACCCCTTCCCCACACACTGAAACACATCCCTACAAACAGAAACCCCTTCCCCACACACTGAAACCCCTTCTGCACACACTGAAACACCATCCCCACACACTAAATCCCCATCCCCACACACTGAAACCCCTTCCGTACAAACTGAAACAACATCCCCACACACTGAAACCCCTTCCCCACTCACTGAAACCCCTTCCCCACAAACTGAAACCCCTTCCTCACACACTGAAACACCTTCCCCACAAACTGAAACACATTCCCCACACACTGAAATCTCTTCCTCACACAGTTAAACCCTTCCACACACACTGAAACCCCTTCCCCACACACTGAAAATCATCCCCACACACTGAAACTCCTTCCCCCCACACTGAGAGCCCTTCCCCCCACTCCGAAACAGTTCCCCACTCTCTGAAACCCCTTCCCCACACACTGAAACTCCTTCCCCACACACTGAAACCCCTTCCCACACACTGAAACTCATCCCCACACACTGAAACCCCTTCCCCACACACTGAAACCCCTTCCCCACACACTGAAACCCCTTCCCCACACCCTGAAACACATCCCCACACACTGAAACCCCTTTCGCACACACTGAAACCCATCCCCACACACTGAAACCCATCCCCACACACTGAAACTTATCCCCACGCACTGAAACACCTTCCCCACACACTGAAACCGTTCCCCACACACTCAAACACATCCACACACACTGAAACACCATCCCCACACACTGAAACCCCATCCCCACACACTGAAACCCCTTCCGTACAAACTGAAACAACTTCCCCACACACTCTGAAACCCCTTCCCCACACTCTGAAACCCCTTCTCCACAAACTGAAACCCCTTCCTCACACACTGAAACACCTTCCCCACAAACTGAAACACATTCCCCACACACTGAAATCTCTTCCCCACACACTGAAACCCCTTCCGCACACAGTTAAACCCTTCCACACACACTGAAACCCCTTCCCCACACACTGAAACCCCTTCCACACACACTGAAAAACATCCCCACACACTGAAACTCCTTCCCCCCACACTGAAAGCCCTTCCCCCCACTCTGAAACAGTTCCCCACTCTCTGAAACCCCTTCCCCACACACTGAAACTCCTTCCCCACACACTGAAACCCCTTCCCACACACTGAAACTCAGCCCCACACACTGAAACCTCTTCCCCACACACTGAAACCCCTTCCCCACACACTGAAACCCCTTCCCCACACCCTGAAACACATCCCCACACACTGAAACACCTTCCCCACACACTGAAACCCCTTTCGCACACACTGAAACCCATCCCCACACACAGGAACCCATTCCCACACACTGAAACCTATCCCCACGCACTGAAACACCTTCCCCACACACAGAAACCGTTCCCCACACATTCAAACACATCCACACACACTGAAACACATCCCCACACACTGAAACACCTTCCCCACGCACTGAAACCCCTGCCCCACACACTGAAACACCTTCCACACACTCTGAAACACCTCCCCACACATTGTATTACCTTCCCCACACACTGAAACACCTTCCCAACACTCTGAAACCCCTTCCCCACACACTGAAACCCATCCCCAGACACTGAAACACATTCCCCACACACTGAAACCCTTCCCCACACACTGAAACACATCCCCACACACTGAAACACATCCCCACACATTGAAACACCTTCCCCACGCACTGAAACCCCTTCCCCACACAGTGAAACACCTTCCACATACTCTAAAACACCTTCCCAACACTCTGAAACACTTCCCCACACACTGAAACCCCTTTCCCACAAACTGAAACCCCTTCCCCACACACTGAAACCCCTTCCGCGCACACTGAAACCCTTCCCCACATACTGAAAACCCTTCCATACACACTGAAACGCATTCCCCACAAACTGAAAACCTTCCCCACACACTGAAACCCTTCCCCACAAACTGAAACCCCATCCGCACACCGTTAAACAATTCCCCACACACTGAAACCTCTTCCCCACACACTGAAACCCCTTCCCTACACACTGAATCCCCTTCCGCACACAATGAAACACCTTCCCCACACACTGAATCCCTTTCCCCACAAACTGAAACCCCTTCCGCACACATTGTAACACCTTCCCCAAACACTGAAACCCCTTCCCCACACACTGAAACACCTTCCGCACACACTGACACGCCTTCCGCAAACACTGAAACACCTTCCCAACATACTGAAAACCCTTCAACACACACTGAAACCCCTTCCGCACACAATGAAACACCTTTCCCAATCACTGAAACCCCTTCCGCACACAATGAAACACCTTCCCCACACACAGAAACCACTTCCCCACACACTGAAACCCCTTCCACACACAGTGAAACACTTCCCCACACACTGCAACCCCTTCCCCACACACTGAAACACATCCCCACACACTGAAACTCCTTCCCCACACACTGAAACAGATCCCCACACACTGAAACCCCTTCCCCACACACTGAAACACATCCCCACACACTGAAACATCTTCCCCACAAACTGAAACCCCTTCTTCAAACCGTGATACCCTTCCCCACACACTGAAACCCCCTTCCCCACACACTGAAACACATCCCCACACACAGAAACGCCTTCCCCACACACTGAAACCCCTTCCGCACATACTGAAACACCTTCCCCACACACTGAAACCCCATCCCCACACACTGAAACCCCTTCTGCACACACTGAAACACCTTCCCCACACACTGAAACACATCCCCACACACTGAAACATCTTCCCCACAAACTGAAACCCTTTCTGCATACCGTGATACCCTTCCCCACACACTGAAACCCCCTTCCCCACACACTGAAACACATCCCCACACACAGAAACGTCTTCCCCACACACTGAAACCCCTTCCGCACATACTGAAACACCTTCCCCACACACTGAAACCCCTTCCCCACACACTGAAACACCTTCCCCACACTCTGACACCCCTTCCCCACTAACAGAAACCCCTTCCGCACACACTGAAACACCTTCCCAACAAACTGAAACACCTTCCACACACACTGAAACCCCTTCCCCACAAACAGAAACCCCTTCGGCACACAGTAAAACCCTTCTCCACACACTGAAACCCATTCCCCACACACTGAAACCCCTTCCGCAAACACTGAAAAACATCGCCACACACTGAAACCCATTCCCCCCACACTGAGAGCACTTCACCCCACACTGAAACACTTCCCCACACTCTGAAACCCCTTCCCCGCACACTGAAAACCCTTCCCCACACACTGAAACCCATCCCCATACTCTGAAATCCCTTCCCCACAAATTGTAACACCTTCCCCACAGACTAAAACACCTTCCCCGCACACTGATACTCCTTCCCCACACCCTGAAACCCCTTCCCACTCACTGAAACCCATCCCCATACACTGAAACCCATCCCCACACACTGAAACACCTTCCCCACACACTGAAACCCCTTACGCACACACTGAAACCCATCCCCACACACTGAAACCCATCCCCACACACTGAAACACCTTCCCCAAACACTGAAACCGTTCCCCACACACAGAAACACATCCCCACACGCTGAAACCCATCCCCAAACTCTGAAACACATTCCCCACACACAGAAACCCTTCCCACACACTGAACCACAAATCCCACACACTGAAACCCCTTCCTCACACACTGAACCACCTTCCCCACACTCAGCAACACCTTCCCCACACACTGAAATATCTTACCCACACACTGAAACACCTTCACCACAGACTGAAACCCCTTACCCACACACTGAAACACCTTCCCCACACACTGAAACAACTTCCCCACACACTGTAATCCATTCCCCACAAACTGTAACCCCTTCCCCACACAATGAAACCCTTTCCACACACACTGAAACCTCTTCCCCACAAACTGAAAACCTTCCCCACACACTGAAACCCTTCCCCACAGACTGAAACCCCTTCCCCACACACTGAAACACCTTCCACACACTCTGAAACCCATCCCCACACTCTGAAACCCCTTCCCCACACACTAAAACACCTTCCCCACAAACTTAAACCACTTCCCCACACACTGAAACTCCTTCCCCACACACTGAAACCCCTTCCCACTCTTTGAAATCCATCCCCACACACTGAAACCCATCCCCACACACTGAAACCCCTTCCCCACACACTGAAACCCCTTCTCCACACCCTGAAACACATCCCCACACACTGAAACACCTTCCCCACACACTGAAACCCCTTCCGCACACACTGAAACCCATCCCCACACACTGAAACCCCTTCCCCACACACTGAAACCCATCCCCACACACTGAAACCCCTTCCCCACACACTGAAACCCCTTCCCCACACACTGAAACCCCTTCCCCACACAATGAAACCCTTCCCCACATACTGAAACCCCTTCCGCATACACTGAAACCCCTTCCCCACAAACTGAAACCCTTCCCCACACACTGAAACCCTTCCCCACACACTGATACCCCTACACCACACACTGAAACCCCTTCCCCACACACTGAAACGCCATCCGCACACAGTTAAACAATTCCCCACACACTGAAATCCCTTCCCTACACACTGAATCCCCTTCCGCACACAATGAAACACCTTTCCCACACAATGAAACACCTTCCCCACACACTGATGCTCCTTCCGCACACAATGAAACACCTTCCCCAAACACTGAAACACCTTCCCCACACACTGAAACACCTTCCGCACACACTGAAACCCCTTCCGCAAACACTGAAACACCTTCCAAACACACTGAAACCCCTTCAACAAATACTGAAACCTCTTCCTCACAAACTTAAACCCCTTCCGCACACACTGAAACACCTTCCCCACACACTGAAACCACTTCCCCACACACTGAAACCCATTCCGCACACAGTGAAACCCTTCCCCACTCACTGAAACACATCCCCACACACTGAAATCCCTTCCCCACACAATGATACACATCCCCACACACTGAAACCCCTTCCCCACACACTGAATCCCCTTCCCCACACACTGAAACACATCCCCAAACACTGAAACACCTTCCCCATAAAATGAAACCCCTTCCGCATACCGTGAAACACTTCCCCACACACTGAAACCCCTTCCCCACACACTGAAACACATCCCTACAAACAGAAAACCCTTCCCCACACACTGAAACCCCTTCTGCACACACTGAAACACCATCCCCACACACTGAAACCCCTTCGCACACACTGAAACACCATCCCCGCACACTGAAACACCTTCCCCACACACTGAAACCCCTTCCCCACACACTGAAACACCATCCCCACACTCTGAAACCCCTTCCCCACAAACTGAAACCCCTTCCTCACACACTGAAACACATTCCCCACAAACTGAAACACATTCCCCACACACTGAAATCTCTTCCCCACACACTGAAACCCCTTCCGCACACAGTTAAAGCCTTCCACACACACTGAAACCCATTCCCCACACACTGAAACCCCTTCCCCTCACACTGAAAAACATCCCCACACACTGAAACTCCTTCCCCCCACACTGAAAGCCCTTCCCCCCACTCCAAAACAGTTCCCCACTCTCTGAAACCCCTTCCCCACACACTGAAACACCTTCCCCACACACTGAAACCCATCCCCACACTCTGAAACCCCTTCCCCACACACTAAAACACCTTCCCCACGCAGTGAAACCCGTTCCCCACAGACTCAATCTCCTTCCCCACACACTGGAACACCTTCCCACACACTGAGACCCATCCCCACACACTGAAACCCCTTCCCCACACACTGAAACCCCTTCCCCACACATTGAAACCCCTTCCCCACACCCTGAAACACATCCCCACACACTGAAACACATTCCCCACACACTGAAACCCCTTTCGCACACACTGAAACCCATCCCCACACACTGAAACCCATCCCTACATACTGAAACCTATCCCCACGCACTGAAACACCTTCCCCACACACAGAAACCGTTCCCCACACACTGAAACACATCCCCACACACTGAAACACATCCCCACACAATGAAACACCTTCCCCACGCACTGTAACCCCTGCCCCACACACTGAAGCACATTCCACACACTCTGAAACACCTTCCCCACACACTGAAATATCTTACCCACACACTGAAACACCTTCACCACAGACTGAAACCCCTTACCCACACACTGAAACACCTTCCCCACACACTGAAACAACTTCCCCACACACTGTAACCCATTCCGCACACACTGAAACCACGTCCCCACACACTGTAACCCTTCCCCACACACTGAAACACTTCCCCACACACTGAAACCCCTTCCCCACAAACTGAAACCACTTCCCCACACACTGAAACCCTTTCCACACACACTGAAACCTCTTCCCCACAAACTGAAAACCTTCCCCACACACTGAAACCCTTCCCCACACACTGAAACCCCTTCCCCACACACTGAAACACCTTCCCCACACTCTGAAACCCATCCCCACACTCTGAAACCCCTTCCCCACACACTAAAACAACTTCCCCACACACTTAATCCCCTTCCCCACACACTGAAACTCCTTCCCCACACACTGGAACCCCTTCCCACTCACTGAAACCCATCCCCACACACTCAAACCCATCCCCACACACTGAAACCCCTTCCCCACACACTGAAACCCCTTCTCCACACCCTGAAACACATCCCCACACACAGAAACACCTTCCCCACACACTGAAACCCCTTCCGCACACACTGAAACCCATCCCCACACACTGAAACCCATCCCCACACACTGAAACCCATCCCCACACACTGAAACCCCTTCCCCACACACTGAAACCCCTTCCCCAAACACTGAAACCCCTTCCCCACACAATGAAACCCTTCCCCACATACTGAAACCCCTTCCGCATACACTGAAACCCCTTCCCCACAAACTGAAAACCTTCCCCACACACTGAAACCCTTCCCCACACACTGATACCCCTTCACCACACACTGAAACCCCTTCCCCACACACTGAAACGCCATCCGCACACAGTTAAACAATTCCCCACACACTGAAACCCCTTCCCTACACACTGAATCCCCTTCCGCACACAATGAAACACCTTCCCCACACAATGAAACACCTTCCCCACACACTGATGCTCCTTCTGCACACAATGAAACACCTTCCCCAAACACTGAAACACCTTCCCCACACACTGAAACACCTTCCGCACACACTGAAACCCCTTCCGCAAACACTGAAACACCTTCCCAACACACTGAAACCCCTTCAACAAATACTGAAACCTCTTCCTCACAAACTTAAACCCCTTCCGCACACACTGAAACACCTTCCCCACACACTGAAACCACTTCCCCACACACTGAAACCCATTCCGCACACAGTGAAACCCTTCCCCACTCACTGAAACACATCCCCACACACTGAAATCCCTTCCCCACACAATGATACACATCCCCACACACTGAAACCCCTTCCCCACACACTGAATCCCCTTCCCCACACACTGAAACACATCCCCAAACACTGAAACACCTTCCCCATAAAATGAAACCCCTTCCGCATCCCGTGAAACACTTCCCCACACACTGAAAACCCCTTCCCCACACACTGAAACACATCCCTACAAACAGAAAACCCTTCCCCACACACTGAAACCCCTTCTGCACACACTGAAACACCATCCCCACACACTGAAACCCCTTCGCACACACTGAAACACCTTCCCCGCACACTGAAACACCTTCCCCACACACTGAAACCCCTTCCCCACACACTGAAACACCTTCCCCACACTCTGAAACCCCTTCCCCACAAACTGAAACCCCTTCCTCACACACTGAAACACATTCCCCACAAACTGAAACACATTCCCCACACACTGAAATCTCTTCCCCACACACTGAAACCCCATCCGCACACAGTTAAAGCCTTCCACACACACTGAAACCTATTCCCCACACACTGTAACCCCTTCCCCTCACACTGAAAAACATCCCCACACACTGAAACTCCTTCCCCCCACACTGAAAGCCCTTCCCGCCACTCCGAAACAGTTCCCCACTCTCTGAAACCCCTTCCCCACACACTGAAACACCTTCCCCACACACTGAAACCCATCCCCACACACTGACACCCCTTCCCCACACACTAAAACACCTTCCCCACACAGTGAAACCCCTTCCCCACAACCTGAAACCTCTTCCTCACACACTGAAACACATTCCCCACAAACTGAAACACATTCCCCACACACTGTAATCTCTTCCCCACACTCTGAAACCCCTTCCCCACACACGGAAACACCTTCCCCACACACTGAAACCCATCCCCTCACTCTGACACCCCTTCCCCACTCACTGAAACACCTTCCCCACACTCTGAAACCCATTCCCCACAAACTGAAACCCCTTCCTCACACACTGAAACACATTCCCCACAAACTGAAACACATTCCCCACACGCTGAAATCTCTTCCCCACAAACTGAAACCCCTTCCGCACACAGTTAAAGCCTTCCACACACACTGAAACCCATTCCCCACACCCTGAAACCCCTTCCCCTCACACTGAAAAACATCCCCACACACTGAAACTCCTTCCCCCCACACTGAAAGCCCTTCCCCCCACTCCGAAACAGTTCCCCACTCTCTGAAACCCCTTCCCCACACACTGAAACACCTTCCCCACACCCTGAAACCCATCCCCACACTCTGAAACCCCTTCCCCACACACGAAAACACCTTCCCCACGCAGTGAAACCCCTTCCCCACACACTCACTCTCCTTCCCCACACACTGAAACACCTTCCCACACACTGACACCCATCCCCACACACTGAAACCCCTTCCCCACACACTGAAACACCTTCCCCACACACTGAAACCCCTTTCGCACAAACTGAAACCCATCCCCACGCACTGAAACCCATCCCCACACACTGAAACCTATCCCCACGCACTGAAACACCTTCCCCACACACTGAAACCGTTCCCCACACACTGAAACATATCCCCACACACTGAAACACATCCCCACACAATGAAACACCTTCCCCACGCACTGTAACCCCTGCCCCACACACTGAAACACATTCCACACACACTGAAACACCTTCCCCACACACTGAAATATCTTACCCACACACTAAAACACCTTCACCACAGACTGAAACCCCTTACCCACACACTGAAACACCTTCCCCACACACTGAAACCACTTCCCCACACACTGAAACCCATTCCGCACACAGTGAAACCCTTCCCCACTCACTGAAACATATCCCCACACACTGAAATCCCTTCCCCACACAATGATACACATCCCCTCACACTGAAACCCCTTCCCCACACACTGAATCCCCTTCCCCACACACTGAAACACATCCCCAAACACTGAAACACCTTCCCCATAAAATGAAACCCCTTCCGCATACCGTGAAACACTTCCCCACACACTGAAACCCCTTCCCCACACACTGAAACACATCCCTACAAACAGAAAACCCTTCCCCACACACTGAAATCCCTTCGCACACACTGAAACACCTTCCCCGCACACTGACACACCTTCCCCACACACTGAAACCCCTTCCCCACACAGTGAAACACCTTCCCCACACTCTGAAACCCCTTCCCCACAAACTGAAACCCATTCCTCACACACTGAAACACATTCCCCACAAACTGAAACACATTCCCCACACACTGAAATCTCTTCCCGACACACTGAAACCCCTTCCGCACACAGTTAAAGCCTTCCAAACACACTGAAACCCATTCCCCACAAACTGAAACCCCTTCCCGTCACACTGAAAAACATCCCCACACACTGAAACTCCTTCCCCCCACACTGAAAGCCCTTCCCCCCACTCCGAAACAGTTCCCCACTCTCTGAAACCCCTTCCCCACACACTGAAACACCTTCCCCACACACTGAAACCTCTTCCCACACAATGACACCGATCCCCACACACTGAAACGCCTTCCCCACACACTGAAACCCCTTCCCCACACATTGAAACCCCTTCCCCACACACTGAAACACATCCCCACACACTGAAACACCTTCCCCACACACTGAAACCCCTTTCGCACACACTGAAACCCATCCCCACACACTGAAACCCATCCCCACACACTGAAACCTATCCCCACGCACTGAAACACCTTCCCCACAAACTGAAACCGTTCCCCACACACTCAAACACATCCCCACACACTGAAACACATCCCCACACAATGAAACACCTTCCCCACGCACTGTAACCCCTGCCCCACACAATGAAACACATTCCACACACTCTGAAACACCTTCCCCACACATTGAAATACCTTCCCAACACTCTGAAACCACTTCCCCACACACTGAAACCCATCCCCACACACTGAAACACATCCCCACACACTGAAACCCCTTCCTCACACCCTGAACCACCTTCCGCACACTAAGCAACACCTTCCCCACACACTGAAATATCTTACCCACACACTGAAACACCTACCCCACAGACTGAAACCCCTTCCCCACACACTGAAACACCTTCCCCACACACTGAAACAACTTCCCCACACACTGTAACCCATTCCGCTCACACTGAAACCCCGTCCCCACACACTGTAACCCTTTCCACACACTGAAACACTTCCCCTCACACTGAAACCCCTTCCCCACACACTGAAATCCCTTCCCCACACAATGATACACATCCCCACACACTGAAACCCCTTCCCCACACACTGAAACCCCTTCTCCACACACTGAAACCCCTTCCCCACACACTGAAACCCCTTCCCCACACAATGAAACCCTTCCACACACACTGTAACCCTTCCCAACACACTGAAACACTTCCGCACACACTGAAACCCCTTCCCCGCAAACTGAAACCCCTTCCCCACACACTGAAACCCTTCCCCACACACTGAAACCCCTTCTCCACACACTGAAACACCTTCCCCACACTCTGAAACCCATCCCCACACTCTGAAACCCCTTCCCCACTCACTAAAGCACCTTCCCCACACACTTAAACACCTTCCGCACACACTGAATCTCCTTCCCCACACACTGAAACCCCTTCCCACTCACTGAAACCCATCCCCACACACTGAAACCCATCCCCACACACTGAAACCCCTTCCCCACACACTGAAACCCCTTCTCCACACCCTGAAACACATCCCCACACACTGAAACACCTTCCCCACACACTGAAACCCCTTCCGCACACACTGAAACCCATCCCCACACACTGAAACCCATCCCCACACACTGAAACCCCTTCCCCACACACTGAAACCCCTTCCCCACACACTGAAACCCCTTCCCCACACAATGAAACCCTTCCCCACATACTGAAACCCCTTCCGCATACACTGAAACCCCTTCCCCACAAACTGAAAACCTTCCCCACACACTGAAACCCTTCCCCACACACTGATACCCCTTCACCACACACTGAAACCCCTTCCCCACACACTGAAACGCCATCCGCACACAGTTAAACAATTCCCCACACACTGAAACCCCTTCCCTACACACTGAATCCCATTCCGCACACAATGAAACACCTTCCCCACACAATGAAACACCTTCCCCACACACTGATGCTCCTTCCGCACACAATGAAACACCTTCCCCAAACACTGAAACACCTTCCCCACACACTGAAACACCTTCCGCACACACTGAAACCCCTTCCGCAAACACTGAAACACCTTCCCAACACACTGAAACCCCTTCAACAAATACTGAAACCTCTTCCTCACAAACTTAAACCCCTTCTGCACACACTGAAACACCTTCCCCACACACTGAAACCACTTCCCCACACACTGAAACCCATTCCGCACACAGTGAAACCCTTCCCCACTCACTGAAACACATCCCCACACACTGAAATCCCTTCCCCACACAATGATACACATCCCCACACACTGAAACCCCTTCCCCACACACTGAATCCCCTTCCCCACACACTGAAACCCCTTCCCCTAACACTGAAACACCTTCCCCATAAAATGAAACCCCTTCCGCATACCGTGAAACACTTCCCCACACACTGAAATCCCTTCCCCACACACTGAAACACATCCCTACAAACAGAAAACCCTTCCCCACACACTGAAACCCCTTCTGCACACACAGAAACACCATCCCCACACACTGAAACCCCTTCGCACACACAGAAACACCTTCCCCGCACACTGAAACACCTTCCCCACACACTGAAACCCCTTCCCCACACACTGAAACACCTTCCCCACACTCTGAAACCCCTTCCCCACAAGCAGAAACCCATTCCGCACACACTGAAACACATTCCCCACAAACTGAAACACATTCCCCACACACTGAAATCTCTTCCCCACACACTGAAACCCCTTCCGCACACAGTTAAAGCCTTCCACACACACTGAAACCCATTCCCCACACACTGAAACCCCTTCCCCTCACACTGAAAAACATCCCCACACACTGAAACTCCTTCCCCCCACACTGAAAGCCCTTCCCCCCACTCCGAAACAGTTCCCCACTCTCTGAAACCCCTTCCCCACACACTGAAACACCTTCCCCACACACTGAAACCCCTTCCCACACAAGAACACCCATCCCCACACACTGAAACCCCTTCCCCACACACTGAAACCCCTTCCCCACACATTGAAACCCCTTCCCCACACCCAGAAACACATCCCCACACACTGAAACACCTTCCCCACACACTGAAACCCCTTTCGCACACACTGAAACCCATCCCCACACACTGAAACCCATCCCCACACACTGAAACCTATCCCCACGCACTGAAACACCTTCCCCACACACTGAAACCGTTCCCCACACACTCAAACACATCCCCACACACTGAAACACATCCCCACACAATGAAACACCTGCCCCACACACTGAAACACATTCCACACACTCTGAAACACCTTCCCCACACATTGAAATACCTTCCCAACACTCTGAAACCACTTCCCCACACACTGAAACCCATCCCCACACACTGAAACACATCCCCACACACTGAAACCCCTTCCTCACACACTGAACCACCTTCCGCACACTAAGCAACACCTTCCCCACACACTGAAATATCTTACCCACACACTGAAACACCTACCCCACAGACTGAAACCCCTTCCCCACACACTGAAACACCTTCCCCACACACTGAAACAACTTCCCCACACACAGTAACCCATTCCGCACACACTGAAACCCCGTCCCCACACACTGTAACCCTTCCCCACACACTGAAACAATTCCCCTCACACTGAAACCCCTTCCCCACAAACTGAAACCCCTTCCCCACACACTGAAACCCCTTCCACACACACAGAAACCTCTTCCCCACAAACTGAAAACCTTCCCCATACAATGAAACCCTTCCCCACACACTGAAACCCCTTCCCCACACACTGAAACACCTTCCCCACACTCTGAAACCCATCCCCACACTCTGAAACCCCTTCCCCACACACTAAAACACCTTCCCCACACACTTAAACCCCTTCCCCACACACTGAAACTCCTTCCCCACACACTGAAACCCCTTGCCACTCACTGAAACCCATCCCCACACACTGAAACCCATCCCCACACACTGAAACCCCTTCCCCACACACTGAAACCCCTTCTCCACACCCTGAAACACATCCCCACACACTGAAACACCTTCCCCACACACTGAAACACCTTCCGCACACACTGAAACCCATCCCCACACACTGAAACCCATCCCCACACACTGAAACCCATCCCCACACACAGAAACCCCTTCCCCACACACTGAAACCCCTTCCCCACACACTGAAACCCCTTGCCCAAACAATGAAACCCTTCCCCACAAACTGAAACCCCTTCCGCATACACTGAAACCCCTTCCCCACAAACTGAAAACCTTCCCCACACATTGAAACACTTCCCCACACACTGATGCCCCTTCACTACATACTGAAACCCCTTCCCCACACACTGAAACGCCATCCGCACACAGTTAAACAATTCCCCACACACTGAAACCCCTTCCCTACACACTGAATCCCCTTCCGCACACAATGAAACACCTTCCCCACACTCTGAAACCCCTTCCTCACACACTGAACCACCTTCCCCACACTCAGCAACACCTTCCCCACGCACTGAAATATCTTACCCACACACTGAAACACCTTCCCCACAGACTGAAACATCTTCCCCACACACTGAAACACCTTCCACACACACTGAAACAACTTCCCCGCACACTGTAACCCATTCCACACACACTGAAACCACGTCCCCACACACTGTAACCCTTCCCCACACACTGAAACACTTCCCCACACACTGAAACCCCTTCCCACTCACTGAAACCCATCCCCACACACTGAAACCCATCCCCACACACTGGAACCCCTTCCCCACACACTGAAACCCCTTCTCCACACCCTGAAACACATCCCCACACACTGAAACACCTTCCCCACACACTGAAACCCCTTCCGCAAACTCTGAAACCCATCCCCACACACTGAAACCCATCCCCACACACTGAAACCCCTTCCCCACACACTGAAACCCCTTCCCCACACAATGAAACCCTTCCCCACATACTGAAACCCCTTCCGCAGACACTGAAACCCCTTCCCCACAAACTGAAAACCTTCCCCACACACTGAAACCCTTCCCCACACACATGATACCCCTTCACCACATACTGAAACCCCTTCCCCACACACTGAAACGCCATCCGCACACAGTTAATCAATTCCCCACATACTGAAATCCCTTCCCCACACACTGAATCCCCTTCCGCACACAATGAAACACCTTCCCCACACACTGAAACACCGTCCGCACACACCGAAACCCCTTCCGCAATCACTGAAACACCTTCCCCACACACTGAAACCACTTCCCCACACACTGAAACCCATTCCGCACACAGTGAAAACCTTCCCCACTCACTGAAACACATCCCCACACACTGAAATCCCGTCCCCATACAATGATACACATCCCCACACACTGAAACAGATCCCCAAACACTGAAACACGTTCCCCATAAAATGAAACCCTTTCCACATACCGTGAAACACTTCCCCACACACTGAAACCCCTTCCTCACACACTGAAACACACCCCTACAAACAGAAACCCCTTCCCCACACTCTGAAACCCCTTCTGCACACACTGCAACACCGTCCCCACACACTGAAAACACTTCGCACACTCTGAAACACCTTCCCCGCACACTGAAACACCTTCCCCACACACTGAAACCCCTTCCCCACAAACTGAAACCCCTTCCTCACACACTGAAACACCTTCCCCTCAAACTGAAACACATTCCCCACACACTGAAATCTCTTCTCCACACACTGAAACCCCTTCCGCACACAGTTAAACCCTTCCACACACACTGAAACCCCTTCCCCACACACTGAAACCCCTTCCCCACACACTGAAAAACATCCCCACACACTGAAACTCCTTCCCCCCACACTGAAAGCCCTTCCCCCCACTCCGAAACAGTTCCCCACTCTCTGAAACCCCTTCCCCACACACTGAAACACCTTCCCCACACACTGAAACCCAAACCCACACTCTGAAACCCCTTCCCCACTCACTAAAACACCTTCCCCACACAGTGAAACCCCTTCCCCACACACTGAATCTCCTTCCCCACACACTGAAACCCCTTCCCACACACGGACACCCATCCTCACACACTGAAACACCTTCCCCACACATTGAAAACCCTTCCCCACACCCTGAAACACATCCCCGCACACTGAAACACCTTCCCCACGCACTGAAACCCATTTCGCACACACTGAAACCCATCCCCACACACTGAAACCCATCCCCACACACTGAAACCTATCCCCACGCACTGAAACACCTTCCCCACACATTGAAACCGTTCCCCACACACTCAAACACATCCCCACACACTGAAAGACATCCCCACACACTGAATCACCTTCCCCACGCACTGAAACCCCTGCCCCACACACTGAAACACCTTCCACACACTTTGAAACACCTTCCCCACACATTGAAATACTTTCCCCACACACTGAAACACCTTCCCAACACTCTGAAACCCCTTCCCCACACACTGAAACCCATTCCCATACACTGAAACACATTCCCCACACACTGAACACCTTCCCCACACACTGAAACACATCCCCAAACACTGAAACCCATCCCCACACTCTGAAACCCCTTCCCCATACACTAAAACACCTTGACCACACTCTTAAACCCATTCCCCACACACTGAAACTCCTTCCCCACACACTGAAACCCCTTCCCACTCACTGAAACCCATCCCCACACACTGAAACCCATCCCCACACACTGAAACCCCTTCCACGCACACTGAAACCCCTTCTCCACACCCTGAAACACATCCCCACACACTGAAACACCTTCCCCACACACTGAAACCCCTTCCGCACACACTGAAACCCATCCCCACACACTGAAACCAATCCCCACACACTGAAACCCATCCCCACACACTGAATCCCCTTCCCCACACACTGAAACCCCCTCCCCACACACTGAAACCCCTTCCCTACACAATGAAACCCTTCCCCACATACTGAAACCCCTTCCGCATACTCTGAAACGCCTTCCCCACAAACTGAAAACCTTCCCCACACACTGAAACCCTTCCCCACACACTGATACACCTTCCCCACACACTGAAACCCATCCCCACACTCTGAAACCCCTTCCCCGCACACTAAAACAACTTCCCCACACCGTGAAACCCCTTCCCCACACACTGAAACTCCTTCCCCACACACTGAAACCCCTTCCCCACACACTGAAACCCCTTCCCCACACACTGAAACCCCTTCCCCACTCCCTGAAACACATCCCCACACACTGAAACACCTTCCCCACACACTGAAACCCCTTTCGCACACACTGAAACCCATCCCCACACACTGAAACCCATCCCCACACACTGAAACCCCATCCCCACACACTGAAACCCCTTCCGCACACACTGAAACAACTTCCGCACACACTGAAACCCCTTCCCCACGCACTGAAACCCCGTCCCCACACACTGTAACCCTTCCCCTCACACTGAAACACTTCGCCACACACTGAAACCCCTTCCTCACAAACTGAAACCCATTCCCCACACACTGAAACCCCTTCCCCACACAATTAAACACTTCCCCACATACTGAAACCCCTTCCGCATACACTGAAACGCCTTCCCCACAAACTGAAACACTTTCCCACACACTGAAACCCTTCCCCACACACTGATACCCCTTCACCACATACTGAAACCCCTTCCCCACACACTGAAACGCCATCCGCACACAGTTAAACAATTCCCCACACACTGAAACCCCTTCCCTACACACAGAAACCCCTTCCACACACAATGAAACACCTTCCCCACACAATGAAACACCGTCCCCACACACAGAATCCCCTTCCCCACACACTGATGCTCCTTCCGCACACAATGAAGCACCTTCCCCAAACACTGAAACACCTTCCCCACACACTGAAACACCTTCCGCACACACTGAAACCCCTTCCGCAAACACTGAAACACCTTCCCAACACACTGAAACCCCTTCAACACATACTGAAACCTCTTCCTCACAAATTTAAACCCCTTCCGCACACACTGAAACACCTTCCCCACACACTGAAACCACTTCCCCACACACTGAAACCCCTTCCTCACACACTGAATCCCCTTCCCCACACACTGAAACACATCCCCAAACACTGAAACACCTTCCCCATAAAATGAAACCCCTTCCGCATACCGTGAAACACTTCCCCACACACTGAAACCCCTTCCCCACACACTGAAACACATCCCTACAAACAGAAACTCCTTCCCCACACACTGAAACCCCTTCTGCACACACTGAAACACCATCCCCACACACTGAAACCCCATCCCCACACACTGAAACCCCTTCCGTACAAACTGAAACAACCTCCCCACACACTGAAACCCCTTCCCCACACTCTGAAACCCTTCCCCACAAGCTGAAACCCCTTACTCACACACTGAAACACCTTCCCCACAAACTGAAACACATTCCCCACACACTGAAATCTCTTCCCCACACACTGAAACCCCTTCCGCACACAGTTAAACCCTTCCACACACACTGAAACCCCTTCCCCACACACTGAAACCCCTTCCTCACAAACTGAAAAACATCCCCACACACTGAAACTCCTTCCCCCCACACTGAAAGCCCTTCCCCCCACTCCGAAACAGTTCCCCACTCTCTGAAACCCGTTCCCCACACACTGAAACACCTTCCCCACACACTGAAACCCATCCCCACACTCTGAAACCCCTTCCCCACACACTAAAACACCTTCCCCACACACTGAAACCCCTTCCCCACACACTGAAACCCCTTCCCCACACCCTGAAACACATCCCCACACACTGAAACACCTTCCCCACACACTGAAACCCATTTCGCAAACACTGAAACCCATCCCCACACACTGAAACCCATCCCCACACACTGAAACCCCATCCCCACACACTGAAACCCCTTCCGCACACACTGAAAACCCTTCCGCACACACTGAAACCCTTTCCCCACACACTGAAACCCCGTCCCCACACACTGTAACCCTTCCCCACACACTGAAACACTTCGCCACACACTGAAACCCCTTCCCCACAAACGGAAACCCCTTCCCCACACACTGAAACCCCTTCCCCACACAATGAAACACTTCCCCACATACTGAAACCCCTTCCGCATACACTGAAACCCCTTCCCCAGAAACTGAAACCCTACCCCACACACTGAAACCCTTCCCCACACACTGATACCCCTTCACCACATACTGAAACCCCTTCCCCACACACTGAAACGCCATCCGCACACAGTTAAACAATTCCCCACACACTGAAACACCTTCCCCACACACAGAATCCCCTTCCCCACACACTGATGCTCCTTCCGCACACAATGAAACACCTTCCCCAAACACTGAAACACCTTCCCCACACACTGAAACACCTTCCGCACACACTGAAACCCCTTCCACAAACACTGAAACACCTTCCCAACGCACTGAAACCCCTTCAACACATACTGAAACCTCTTCCTCACAAACTTAAACCCCTTCTGCACACACTGAAACACCTTCCCCACACACTGAAACCACTTCCCCACACACTGAAACCCATTCCGTACACAGTGAAACCCTTCCCCACTCACTGAAACACATCCCCACACACTGAAATCCCTTCCCCACACAATGATACACATCCCCACACACTGAAACCCCTTCCCCACACACTGAATCCCCTTCCCCACACACTGAAACACATCCCCAAACATTGAAACACCTTCCCCATAAAATGAAACCCCTTCCGCATACCGGGAAACACTTCCCCACACACTGAAACCCCTTCCCCACACACTGAAACACATCCCTACAAACAGAAACCCATTCTGCACTCACTGAAACCCCTTCTGCACACACTGAAACACCATCCCCACACACTGAAACCCCATCCCCACACACTGAATCCCCTTCCGTACAAACTGAAACAACTTCCCCACACACTGAAACCCCTTCCCCACACTCTGAAACCCCTTCCCCACAAACTGAAACCCCTTCCTCACACACTGAAACACCTTCCCCACAAACTGAAAGACATTCCCCACACACTGAAATCTCTTCCCCACACACTGAAACCCCTTCCGCACACAGTTAAACCCTTCCACACACACTGAAACCCCTTCCCCACACACATAAACCCCTTCCTCACACACTGAAAAACATCCCCACACACTGAAACTCCTTCCCCCCACACTGAAAGCCCTTCCCACCACTCCGAAACAGTTCCCCACTCTCTGAAACCCCTTCCCCACACACTGAAACACCTTCCCCACACACTGAAACCCATCCCCACACTATGAAATCCCTTCCCCACACACTAAAACACCTTCCCCACACACTTAAACCCCTTCCCCACACACTGAAACTCCTTCCCCACACACTGAAACCCCTTCCCACTCACTGAAACCCATCCCCATACACTGAAACCCATTCCCCCCACACTGAGAGCACTTCACCCCACACTGAAACACTTCCCCACACTCTGAAACCCCTTCCCCGCACACTGAAACCCCTTCCGCAAACACTGAAAAACATCGCCACACACTGAAACCCATTCCCCCCACACTGAGAGCACTTCACCCCACACTGAAACACTTCCCCACACTCTGAAACCCCTTCCCCGCACACTGAAAACCCCTTCCCCACACACTGAAACCCATCCCCACACTCTGAAATCCCTTCCCCACATACTGAAACACCTTCCTCACACTCTGAAAAACCTTCCCCGCACACTGAAACCCTTTCCCCACACACTGAAACCCCGTCCCCACACACTGTAACCCTTCCCCACACACTGATACACTTCGCCACACACTGAAACCCCTTCCCCTCAAACGGAAACCCCTTCCCCACACACTGAAACCCCTTCCCCACACAATGAAACACTTCCCCACATACTGAAACCCCTTCCGCATACACTGAAACCCCTTCCCCAGAAACTGAAACCCTACCCCACACACTGAAACCCTTCCCCACACACTGATACCCCTTCACCACATACTGAAACCCCTTCCCCACACACTGAAACGCCATCCGCACACAGTTAAACAATTCCCCACACACTGAAACACCTTCCCCACACACAGAATCCCCTTCCCCACACACTGATGCTCCTTCCGCACACAATGAAACACCTTCCCCAAACACTGAAACACCTTCCCCACACACTGAAACACCTTCCGCACACACTGAAACCCCTTCCACAAACACTGAAACACCTTCCCAACGCACTGAAACCCCTTCAACACATACTGAAACCTCTTCCTCACAAACTTAAACCCCTTCCGCACACACTGAAACACCTTCCCCACACACTGAAACCACTTCCCCACACACTGAAACCCATTCCGTACACAGTGAAACCCTTCCCCACTCACTGAAACACATCCCCACACACTGAAATCCCTTCCCCACACAATGATACACATCCCCACACACTGAAACCCCTTCCCCACACACTGAATCCCCTTCCCCACACACTGAAACACATCCCCAAACATTGAAACACCTTCCCCATAAAATGAAACCCCTTTCGCATACCGGGAAACACTTCCCCACACACTGAAACCCCTTCCCCACACACTGAAACACATCCCTACAAACAGAAACCCCTTCTGCACACACTGAAACCCCTTCTGCACACACTGAAACACCATCCCCACACACTGAAACCCCATCCCCACACACTGAATCCCCTT
>NW_027141366.1:0-65068 GCF_036365525.1 Heterodontus francisci | reverse complement strand
TGCATGCTTGCCTTCATCGGTCAGGGCATAGAGTATAAAAATTGGCAAGTCATGTTGCAGCTGTACAGAACCTTAGTTAGGCCACACTTAGAATATTGCGTGCAATTCTGGTCGCCACACTACCAGAAGGACGTGGAGGCTTTGGAGAGGGTACAGAGGAGGTTTACCAGGATAAAAGCAAAATACTGCGGATGCTGGAAATCTGAAATAAAAACAAGAAATGCTGGAACCACTCAGCAGGTCTGGCAGCATCTGTGAAAAGAGAAGCAGAGTTAACGTTTCGGGTCAGTGACCCTTCTTCGGAACTGACAAATATTAGAAAAGTCACAGGTTATAAGTAGGTGAGGTGGGGGGTGGAGCAAGAGATAACAAAGGAGGTCGAGATTGGACCAGGCCACATAGCTGACCAAAAGGTCACGGAGCAAAGGCAAACAATATGTTAATGGTGTGTTGAAAGACAAAGCATTAGTACAGATTAGGTGTTAATACACTGAATATTGAACAGCAGCAAGTGCAAACCTGAAAAAAAACAGTGGGTAAGCAAACTGAACAAACTAAGATGAAATGAAATAAATGCAAAAAAAAGGTTGTAAAAAATGTAAAAAAGAATGTAAAAAAAAAAGGAAGAAAAAATAACTAAAAATGAAAGTAAAATGGGGGGCTGTCATGCTCTGAAATTATTGAACTCAATGTTCAGCCCAGCAGGCTGTAGTGTGCCTAATCGGTAGATGAAATGCTGTTCCTCGAGCTTGCGTTGATGTTCACTGGAACACTGCAGCAATCCCAGGACAGAGATGTGAGCATGAGAGCAGGGGGGTAGTGTTGAAATGGCAAGCAACCGGAAGCTCAGGGTCCTGCTTGCGGACTGAGCGGAGATGTTCCGCAAAGCGGTCACCCAGTCTGCGCTTGGTCTCCCCAATGTAGAGGAGACCACACTGTGAGCAGCGAATACAGTATACTACATTGAAAGAAGTACAAGTAAATCGCTGCTTCACCTGAAAGGAGTGTTTGGGGCCTGGGATAGTGAGGAGAGAGGAGGTAAATGGGCAGGTATTACACCTCCTGCGATTGCAGGGGAAGCTGCCATGGGACTGGGGACGAGGTGGTGGGGGTAATGGAGAGGAGTGGACCAGGGGTTGTCGCGGAGGGGAACTATCCCTTCGGAATGCTGACAGGGGAAGGGAAGGGAAGATGCGACTGGTAGTGGCATCACGCTGGAGGTGGCGGGGAAATGGCGGAGGATGATCCTTTGGATATGGAGGCTGATGGGGTGAAAAGTGAGGACAAGGGGAACCCTGTCACGGTTCTAGGAGGGAGGGAAGGGGCGAGGGTAGAGGTGCGGGGAATGGGCCGGACACGGTTAAGGGCCCTGTCAACCACAGTGGGGGGAAATCCTCGGTTGAGGAAAAAGGAGGTCATATCAGAAGCACCGTCATGGAAGGTAGCATCATCAGAGCAGATGCTCGGAGACGGAGAAACTGGGAGAATGGAATGGAGTCCTTGCAGGAGGTAGGGTGTGAAGAAGTGTAGTCGTGGTAGCTGTGGGAGTTGGTGGGCTTATAATGGATATTAGTAGACAACCTATCCCCAGAGATGGAGACAGAGAAGTCGAGGAAGGGAAGGGAAGTGTCAGAGATGGACCATGTAAAGGTGAGAGAAGGGTGGAAACTGGAAGCAAAGTTGATAAAGTTTTCCAGTTCGGGGCGGGAGCAGGAAACTGCACCGATACAGTCATCAATGTACCGGAAAAAGAGTTGGGGGAGGGGGCCTGAGTAGGACTGGAAAAAAGAATGCTCGACATATCCCACAAAAGGACAGGCATAACTAGGACCCATGCGGGGTACCCATAGCGACACCTTTTACTTGAAGGAAGTGCGTGGAGTTGAAGGAGAAGTTGTTCAATGTGAGAACAAGTTCAGCCAGGTGGAGGAGGGTGGTGGTGGATGGGGACTGGTCGGGCCTCTGTTCCAGGAAGAAGCGGAGAGCCCTCAAACCATCCTGGTGGGGGATGGAGGTGTAGAGCGATTGGACGTCCATAGTGAAGAGGAGGCAGTTGGGACCATGAAACTGGAAATTGTCAAAATGACGTAGGGCGTCAGAAGAGTCACGGATGTAGGTGGGAAGAGACTGGACCAGCGGAGAAAAGATAAGAGTCTAGATAGGAAGAAATAAGTTCAGTGGGGCAGGAGCAGGCTGACACAATGGGTCTGCCAGGACAGTCCCGTTTGTGGATTTTGGGTGGTTGGGATGTTGCCTGGTCTGGAGGGCATTAGCTATGAGGAGAGGTTGGAAAAACTCGGATTGTTTTCACTGGAACGACGGAGGTGGAGGGGCGACATGATAGGGGTTTACAAAGTTATGAGCGGCATGGATAGAGTGGATAGTCAGAAGCTTTTTCCCAGGGTGGAAGAGTCAGTTACTCGGGGACATAGGTTTAAGGTGCAAGGGGCAAAGTTTAGAGGGGATGTGCGAGGCAAGTTTTTTACACAGAGGGTGGTGAGTGCCTGGAACTTGCTGCCAGGGGAGGTGGTGGAAGCAGGTACGATAGCGACGTTTAAGAGACATCTTGACAAATATATGAATAGGAAGGGAATAGAGGGATATGGGCCCCGGAAGTGCAGAAGGTGTTAGTTTAGGCAGGCATCAAGATTGGCGCAGGCTTGGAGGGCCGAATGGCCTGTTCCTGTGCTGTACTGTTCTTTGTTCTCAGAGTGTCCCAAAGTGCTTTACAATCAATGAAGTATGTTTGGAGCACAGCCACTGCTGTAATGTAAGAAACACAGCATTCAATTTGCACTCAAAGATCCCAAACAGAATTGTGACAATGGCCGTGGTTTTTGCAATTCGGGAAGGAGCCATGTGTAGTATGAGGGCCTGGGGGAGGAAGGGTAGTGGAGATGTTCGTACTGTCAGAGGGAGAGGGTGGGTGTGTCGTGTTGAGGGGGGTCCGCAGGTCGGCGTGTACATTGTTTGGGGATGGGGGTGCTGTGTAGTGTCGGGGGGGGTGTGGGGTCCACCGGTAGGTGTGTACAGTATTTGGGGATGGGGGCATCGGGTTCCTGTTTTATCAATGGAATGTCGGGGACAGATCGACTGTGGGTCATCATTCCAGCTGAGCTTGATCTTGTGCTTACTTTGAGAGGATCTCTGGATTTTTGTGCTACTCCAAAGCCCTGTTGGACTTGCTTTCAGGGGTGCTGAGACCAATTGTGTTTTTGCTATCATTACTGGGCATAGCTCTGCATCGCTTGTGGTCTGTATGGAGAGCTGGACAGTCCTGATCAATGTTGACATGTTTTTTCATCTTACTTTGCCAGCAAGTTCACAACTTCACTCTGCCAGGGTGGGTGACACCAGAAGTGATGGAGACTATGAGACAACTGAAGGAATTCTCTGTCCAAACCAGCTATGGATTCTACCAATCACAGGAGAAATCACGGCTCCAAGGGGGTGAGTGAAGCCTGGTGGTTTGAGGTGGGGCCTAGAGAGGGCAAGATGGAGAAAGACAGAAGATGACCATCCTCACGTTGACCCGTCTCAGGAAGAAGCATCAGTTTCCTCAGTAACACTAACTGTCGCCACAGTGATATTGTCAATGAAAATCAAGAAATGACAGAAATGCTGAATAATTACTGTGTGATAGTATTTACAAAAGAAACAGTCAGCATTGCAGATATCTTGAGGAAACCAATATTGAATCAGGGACAGGGTTTCAACAAAGTTAATGTCAGCAAAGTAACAGTAATGAAGAAAGTAATGGCATTAAAGAGAGACCAGGCCCCAGGACCAGATGGTTTCCATCCGGGGTTTTATAGGAAATAGGTGCGAATATTGCAGATGCCCTTGAGATTTGAAAATTATGCATGTTAAAGTAAGGTGGCCAAGAGAACCTGGAGTGACTGTGAGCTATTCTGGGTACCAAACCTTCGGAAGGATATATTGGCCTTGGAGGGAGAGCAGTGTAGGTTTACCAGGATGATATCTACATGCCCCAGGGTTAAATTATGAGGATAGATTACACAAACTAGGGTTGTATTCTTGGAATTTAGACGGTTTTGGGGTGATTTGATCGAAATTTTCAAGATATTAAGAGGAACAGCTAGGGTAGATTGAGAAAAACTGTCTCCACTGGTTGGGGAGTCCAGGACGAGGGGGACATAGGCTGAAAATTAGAGACAGACCTTTCAGAAATGAAATTAGAAACCATTTCTGTTCACAAAGGGTAGTCGAAGTTTGGAACTCTCGTCTGCAAACAGCAATTGATGCTGGATCCATGGTAAATTTTAAATCTGAAATTGATAATTTTGTATTTACCAAAGGTAGTCGGGGATATGGGGCAAAGGTGGGTATATGGAGTGAGGCCACAACTGAACCATGATTTCATTAAATGGTGGAACAGGCTTGAGAGGCGAAATGGCTTCCTCCTGTTCCTATGTCCCCTCACTGACCTGTCTCTGGGAGGAGGGTCTGGTTTTATGGTGACTGTCCCCTCACTGACCTGTCTCTGGGAGGAGGGTCTGGTTTCACAGTCACTGTCCCCTCACTGACCAGTCTCTGGGAGGAGGGTCTGGTTTCACAGTCACTGTCCCCTCACTGACCAGTCTCTGGGAGGAGGGTCTGGTTTCACGGTGACTGTCCCCTCACTGACCAGTCTCTGGGAGGAGGGTCTGGTTTCACGGTGACTGTCCCCTCACTGACCCATCTCTGGGAGGAGGGTCTTGTTTCACAGTCACTGTCCCCTCACTGACTCATCTCTGGGAGGAGGGTCTGGTTTCACAGTCACTGTCCCCACACTGACCAGTCTCTGGGAGGAGGGTCTGGTTTCACAGTCACTGTCCCCACACTGACCAGTCTCTGGGAGGAGGGTCTGGTTTCACAGTCACTGTCCCCACACTGACCGGTCTCTGGGAGCAGGGTCTGGTTTCATAGTCACTGTCCCCCCCACACTGACCAGTCTCTGGGAGGAGGGTCTGGTTTCACGGTGACTGTCCCCACACTGACCAGTCTCTGGGAGGAGGGTCTGGTTTCACGGTGACTGTCCCCACACTGACCCATCTCTGGGAGGAGGGTCTAGTTTCACGGTGACTGTCCCCACACTGACCCATCTCTGGGAGGAGGGTCTGGTTTTATGGTGACTGTCCCCACACTGACCCATCTCTGGGAGGAGGGTCTGGTTTCACAGTCACTGTCCCCACACTGACCAGTCTCTGGGAGGAGGGTCTGGTTTCACAGTAACTGTCCCCACACTGACCAGTCTCTGGGAGGAGGGTCTGGTTTCACAGTGACTGTCCCTACACTGACCAGTCTCTGGGAGGAGGGTCTGGTTTCACAGTCACTGTCCCCACACTGACCAGTCTCTAGGAGGAGGGTCTGGTTTCACGGTGACTGTCCCCACACTGACCAGTCTCTGGGAGGAGGGTCTGGTTTCACAGTAACTGTCCCCACAAAGACCCATCTCTGGGAGGAGGGTCTGGTTTCACAGTCACTGTCCCCACACTGACCAGTCTCTGGGAGGAGGGTCTTGTTTCACGGTAACTGTCCCCACACTGACCAGTCTCTGGGAGGAGGGTCTGGTTTCACAGTCACTGTCCCCTCACTGACCCATCTCTGGGAGGAGGGTCTGGTTTCACAGTCACTGTCCCCACACTGACCAGTCTCTGGGAGGAGGGTCTTGTTTCACGGTAACTGTCCCCACACTGACCAGTCTCTGGGAGGAGGGTCTGGTTTCACAGTCACTGTCCCCTCACTGACCCATCTCTGGGAGGAGGGTCTGGTTTCACAGTCACTGTCCCCACACTGACCAGTCTCTGGGAGGAGGGTCTGGTTTCACAGTAACTGTCCCCACACTGACCAGTCTCTGGGAGGAGGGTCTTGTTTCACAGACACTGTCCCCACACTGACCGGTCTCTGATTGGGACAATACAATGCAATCACAATCAGAGTGCTGTCGCTCAATAACTCTATTAAGCAGCCAGTATTGTTTATGTTGTAGTGTGAGCTCCTGCGTTTGCCTCCTGTTCCTTTATTTTGTGTCTATTGCTTTGTTCTTGTTGCAGGCGTGCTTCTCAAAAAAATCCTCCAAAACATGGCTCAAGCGATAAATGAGTCCACTCCCACTCCCCGGCTCAAAATGATCATGTACTCAGCGGTGAGTCATCTGAGATTATTCACAGTCAAAGCTATTGAATATAAATGATTGATTGTATTAAACACAAGCAATAGTATTGAATATGCAATAGTCAATAGTATTAACTGCACCATGATCGACAGTGTTAAATACAATGATCAACAGGAGTATATACAATGCAACATTTCATTGTATTTAATACTGACACCTTAGTCAGTATTCAATACAACAGCATGGTCAACGATCAACTGTATTACATACACTGCCGTGATTGGATGATATTAATACACCGCAATTGACAGTATTAAACACATTGCAATCAACTGTATTAAATACACGGTGATCAATGGTATTAAATATACTGTGATCAAAGATATTAAATACACTGTGATCAATGATATTAAATATACTGTGATCAATGGTATTAAATATACTGTGATCAAAGATATTAAATATACTGTGATCAATGATATTAAATACACTGTGATCAGTGATATTAAATATACTGTGATCAGTGATATTAAATATACTGTGATCAATGATATTAAACATACTGTGATCAATGATATTAAACATACTGTGATCAACGATATTAAATATACTGTGATCAATGATATTAAATATACTGTGATCAATGATATTAAATATACTGTGATCAATGGTATTAAATATACTGTGATCAGTGATATTAAATACACTGTGATCAATGATATTAAATACACTGTGATCAATGATATTAAACATACTGTGATCAATGATATTAAATATACTGTGATCAATGGTATTAAATATACTGTGATCAGTGATATTAAATACACTGTGATCAATGATATTAAATATACTGTGATCAATGGTATTAAATATACTGTGATCAGTGATATTAAATACACTGTGATCAATGATATTAAATACACTGTGATCAATGGTATTAAATATACTGTGATCAATGATATTAAATATACTGTGATCAATGGTATTAAATATACTGTGATCAATGGTATTAAATATACTGTGATCAATGATATTAAATATACTGTGATCAATGGTATTAAATATACTGTGATCAGTGATATTAAATACACTGTGATCAATGATATTAAATATATCTACGGCAGCGAGGCCTGGACAACGTATGCCAGCCAAGAGCGACGTCTCAATTCATTCCATCTTCGCTGCCTTCGGAGAATACTTGGCATCAGGTGGCAGGACTATATCTCCAACACAGAAGTCCTTGAAGCGGCCAACATCCCCAGCTTATACACACTACTGAGTCAGCGGCGCTTGAGATGGCTTGGCCATGTGAGCCGCATGGAAGATGGCAGGATCCCCAAAGACACATTGTACAGCGAGCTCGCCACTGGTATCAGACCCACCGGCCGTCCATGTCTCCGTTATAAAGACGTCTGCAAACGCGACATGAAATCGTGTGACATTGATCACAAGTCGTGGGAGTCAGTTGCCAGCATTCGCCAGAGCTGGCGGGCAGCCATAAAGACAGGGCTAAATTGTGGCGAGTCGAAGAGACTTAGTAGTTGGCAGGAAAAAAGACAGAGGCGCAAGGGGAGAGCCAACTGTGCAACAGCCCCAACAAACAAATTTCTCTGCAGCACCTGTGGAAGAGCCTGTCACTCCAGAATTGGCCTTTATAGCCACTCCAGGCGCTGCTTCACAAACCACTGACCACCTCCAGGCGCGTATCCATTGTCTCTCGAGATAAGGAGGCCCAAAAGAAAGATGATATTAAATACACTGTGATCAATGATATTAAACATACTGTGATCAATGATATTAAATATACTGTGATCAATGGTATTAAATATACTGTGATCAGTGATATTAAATACACTGTGATCAATGATATTAAATATACTGTGATCAATGGTATTAAATATACTGTGATCAGTGATATTAAATACACTGTGATCAATGATATTAAATACACTGTGATCAATGGTATTAAATATACTGTGATCAATGATATTAAATATACTGTGATCAATGGTATTAAATATACTGTGATCAATGGTATTAAATATACTGTGATCAATGATATTAAATATACTGTGATCAATGGTATTAAATATACTGTGATCAGTGATATTAAATACACTGTGATCAATGATATTAAATATACTGTGATCAATGGTATTAAATATACTGTGATCAGTGATATTAAATACACTGTGATCAATGGTATTAAATACACTGTGATCAATGGTATTAAATACACTGTGATCAATGGTATTAAATATACTGTGATCAATGATATTAAACATACTGTGATCAATGATATTAAATATACTGTGATCAATGGTATTAAATATACTGTGATCAATGATATTAAATATACTGTGATCAATGGTATTAAATATACTGTGATCAATGGTATTAAATATACTGTGATCAGTGATATTAAATACACTGTGATCAATGATATTAAATACACTGTGATCAATGGTATTAAATATACTGTGATCAATGGTATTAAATATACTGTGATCAATGGTATTAAATATACTGTGATCAATGATATTAAATATACTGTGATCAATGGTATTAAATATACTGTGATCAGTGATATTAAATACACTGTGATCAATGGTATTAAATACACTGTGATCAATGGTATTAAATACACTGTGATCAATGGTATTAAATATACTGTGATCAATGATATTAAACATACTGTGATCAATGATATTAAATATACTGTGATCAATGGTATTAAATATACTGTGATCAATGATATTAAATATACTGTGATCAATGGTATTAAATATACTGTGATCAATGGTATTAAATATACTGTGATCAGTGATATTAAACATACTGTGATCAATGATATTAAATATACTGTGATCAATGGTATTAAATATACTGTGATCAATGATATTAAATATACTGTGATCAATGGTATTAAATATACTGTGATCAATGGTATTAAATATACTGTGATCAGTGATATTAAATACACTGTGATCAATGATATTAAATACACTGTGATCAATGGTATTAAATACACTGTGATCAATGGTATTAAATACACTGTGATCAATGGTATTAAATACACTGTGATCAATGGTATTAAATATACTGTGATCAGTGATATTAAATATACTGTGATCAATGATATTAAACATACTGTGATCAATGATATTAAATATACTGTGATCAATGGTATTAAATATACTGTGATCAATGGTATTAAATATACTGTGATCAATGATATTAAACATACTGTGATCAATGATATTAAATATACTGTGATCAATGGTATTAAATATACTGTGATCAATGGTATTAAATATACTGTGATCAATGGTATTAAATATACTGTGATCAATGATATTAAATACACTGTGATCAATGGTATTAAATATACTGTGATCAGTGATATTAAATATACTGTGATCAATGATATTAAACATACTGTGATCAATGGTATTAAATATACTGTGATCAATGGTATTAAATATACTGTGATCAGTGATATTAAATACACTGTGATCAATGATATTAAATACACTGTGATCAATGGTATTAAATACACTGTGATCAATGGTATTAAATACACTGTGATCAATGGTATTAAATACACTGTGATCAATGGTATTAAATATACTGTGATCAGTGATATTAAATATACTGTGATCAATGATATTAAACATACTGTGATCAATGATATTAAATATACTGTGATCAATGGTATTAAATATACTGTGATCAATGGTATTAAATATACTGTGATCAATGATATTAAACATACTGTGATCAATGATATTAAATATACTGTGATCAATGGTATTAAATACACTGTGATCAATGGTATTAAATATACTGTGATCAATGGTATTAAATACACTGTGATCAGTGATATTAAATACACTGTGATCAATGGTATTAAATATACTGTGATCAATGGTATTAAATACACTGTGATCAGTGATATTAAATACACTGTGATCAATGGTATTAAATACACTGTGATCAATGGTATTAAATATACTGTGATCAATGGTATTAAATACACTGTGATCAATGGTATTAAATATACTGTGATCAATGGTATTAAATACACTGTGATCAGTGATATTAAATACACTGTGATCAATGGTATTAAATACACTGTGATCAATGGTATTAAATATACTGTGATCAATGGTATTAAATATACTGTGATCAATGATATTAAATATACTGTGATCAATGGTATTAAATATACTGTGATCAGTGATATTAAATATACTGTGATCAATGGTATTAAATATACTGTGATCAGTGATATTAAATACACTGTGATCAATGATATTAAACATACTGTGATCAATGATATTAAACATACTGTGATCAATGATATTAAACATACTGTGATCAATGATATTAAATATACTGTGATCAATGATATTAAATACACTGTGATCAATGATATTAAATACACTGTGATCAATGATATTAAATATACTGTGATCAGTGATATTAAATACACTGTGATCAACGATATTAAATACACTGTGATCAGCGATATTAAATACACTGTGATCAATGATATTAAATACACTGTGATCAATGATATTAAATACACTGTGATCAATGATATTAAATATACTGTGATCAGTGATATTAAATACACTGTGATCAGTGATATTAAATATACTGTGATCAATGATATTAAACATACTGTGATCAATGATATTAAACATACTGTGATCAATGATCTTAAATATACTGTGATCAATGATATTAAATACACTGTGATCAATGATATTAAATACACTGTGATCAATGATATTAAATATACTGTGATCAGTGATATTAAATACACTGTGATCAACGATATTAAATACACTGTGATCAGCGATATTAAATACACTGTGATCAATGATATTAAATACACTGTGATCAATGATATTAAATACACTGTGATCAGCGATATTAAATACACTGTGATCAATGATATTAAATACACTGTGATCAATGATATTAAATACACTGTGATCAATGATATTAAATATACTGTGATCAGTGATATTAAATATACTGTGATCAATGATATTAAATATACTGTGATCAATGATATTAAACATACTGTGATCAATGGTATTAAATATACTGTGATCAATGATATTAAATACACTGTGATCAGTGATATTAAATATACTGTGATCAGTGATATTAAACATACTGTGATCAATGATATTAAATACACTGTGATCAGTGATATTCAACATACTGTGATCAGTGATATTAAATATACTGTGATCAGTGATATTAAATATACTGTGATCAATGATATTAAATATACTGTGATCAGTGATATTAAATATACTGTGATCAGTGATATTAAACATACTGTGATCAATGATATTAAATACACTGTGATCAATGATATTCAACATACTGTGATCAATGATATTAAATACACTGTGATCAGTGATATTAAATATACTGTGATCAATGGTATTAAATATACTGTGATCAATGATATTAAACATACTGTGATCAATGGTATTAAACATACTGTGATCAGTGATATTAAATATACTGTGATCAATGATATTAAACATACTGTGATCAATGATATTAAACATACTGTGATCAATGATATTAAATATACTGTGATCAGTGATATTAAATACACTGTGATCAGTGATATTAAATATACTGTGATCAGTGATATTAAATATACTGTGATCAGTGATATTAAATATACTGTGATCAGTGATATTAAATATACTGTGATCAATGATATTAAATATACTGTGATCAGTGATATTAAATATACTGTGATCAATGATATTAAATATACTGTGATCAGTGATATTAAATATACTGTGATCAATGATATTAAATATACTGTGATCAATGATATTAAACATACTGTGATCAATGGTATTAAATATACTGTGATCAATGATATTAAATATACTGTGATCAGTGATATTAAATATACTGTGATCAGTGATATTAAACATACTGTGATCAATGATATTAAATACACTGTGATCAGTGATATTAAATATACTGTGATCAGTGATATTAAACATACTGTGATCAATGATATTAAATACACTGTGATCAATGATATTAAATACACTGTGATCAATGATATTAAATATACTGTGATCAATGATATTAAATATACTGTGATCAATGATATTAAATACACTGTGATCAGTGATATTAAATATACTGTGATCAGTGATATTAAACATACTGTGATCAATGATATTAAATACACTGTGATCAGTGATATTAAACATACTGTGATCAATGATATTAAATACACTGTGATCAATGATATTAAATATACTGTGATCAATGATATTAAACATACTGTGATCAATGATATTGAATATACTGTGATCAGTGATATTAAATACACTGTGATCAGTGATATTAAATACACTGTGATCAGTGATATTAAATATACTGTGATCAGTGATATTAAATACACTGTGATCAGTGATATTAAACATACTGTGATCAATGATATTAAATACACTGTGATCAATGATATTAAATATACTGTGATCAGTGATATTAAACATACTGTGATCAATGATATTAAATACACTGTGATCAGTGATATTAAACATACTGTGATCAATGATATTAAATACACTGTGATCAATGATATTAAATATACTGTGATCAATGATATTAAACATACTGTGATCAATGATATTAAATACACTGTGATCAGTGATATTAAATACACTGTGATCAGTGATATTAAATATACTGTGATCAGTGATATTAAATACACTGTGATCAGTGATATTAAATATACTGTGATCAGTGATATTAAACATACTGTGATCAATGATATTGAATATACTGTGATCAGTGATATTAAATATACTGTGATCAATGATATTAAATACACTGTGATCAGTGATATTAAATACACTGTGATCAATGATATTAAGTACACTGTGATCAACGATATTAAATACACTGTGATCAATGATATTAAATACACTGTGATCAGTGATATTAAATACACTGTGATCAGTGATATTAAATATACTGTGATCAACGATATTAAATATACTGTGATCAGTGATATTAAATATACTGTGATCAGTGATATTAAATATACTGTGATCAGTGATATTAAATATACTGTGATCAACGATATTAAATACACTGTGATCAGTGATATTAAATATACTGTGATCAACGATATTAAATATACTGTGATCAACGGTATTAAATATACTGTGATCAATGGTGTTAAATACACTGCTACCAACAGCAATAAATACACTGTGATCAATGGTGTTAAATACACTGCAACCAACAGCAATAAATACACCATGATCAACAGTATTAAATACACTGCGATCAACAGTATTGAATACACTGCAACCAACAGCAATAAATACACCGTGATCGACAGTATGAAATACACCGTGATCAACGGTATTAAATGCACTACAACCAACAGTATTAAATACACCGCGATCGACAGTATTAAATACACCGCGATCGACAGTATTAAATACACCGCGATCGACAGTATTAAATACACCGCGATCGACAGTATTAAATACACCGTGATCAACTGTATTAAATACACCGCGATCGACAGTATTAAATACACCGCGATCGACAGTATTAAATACACCGCGATCGACAGTATTAAATACACCGCGATCGACAGTATTAAATACACCGCGATCGACAGTATTAAATACACCGCGATCGACAGTATTAAATACACCGCGATCGACAGTATTAAATACACCGCGATCGACAGTATTAAATACACCGCGATCGACAGTATTAAATACACCGCGATCGACTGTATTAAATACACCGTGATCGACTGTATTAAATACACCGCGATCGACTGTATTAAATACACCGCGATCGACTGTATTAAATACACCACGATCGACAGTAATAAATACACCACGACCAACGACAATAAATACGCTGAGATTGACAGTATTAAATACACATCGACCAACAGCAATAAATACACCGCGATCAACAATATTAAATACACTGACACCAACAGCAATAAATACACCGCGATCAACAATATTAAATACACTGACACCAACAGCAATAAATACATCGCGATCGACAGTATTAAATACAATGTGATCAATAGTATTGAATATACCGCGATTAACAGTATTAAGTACACCGCGGTTGACAGTTTTAAATACACTATAATCGGTATTAAATCCATCGCCACGATGGACGGTATTAAGCGCACTGCCACGATTGATGGTATGAAATACGACAACACGATTGATGTTTGTATTTTTGTTTGTGCTTGCATGTAGCTCATTTGAATAATTCTGAATCATTCTAAATTTGCTCCCTGATCCAGCACGACTCAACAATCATGGCTCTTCAAATGGCTCTGAATGTTTACAGCCTTGCTCCACCGTATGCTGCTTGCCATATATTTGAGCTGTACCAGGAGAATGATGGGTAAGTTCTGACACTGTGTTAAAAACATCTGCCCTGTGTATTACTGTTCAGGCTTATTTTCACCAGGACTCTGTACGTCATTGGTCTCTTCTGTCCATTCAACTCTAGAGCAGGATCTGCATCCATTAAAACTAGGCCCACACGTCTTGGTTCTCATTCCTTGTGCAAACCAAAATAGTCAGGATGCTGGCAGGCCCTTTGATATATCAAAATGTTTGCTTTAGTTTGGGAGCAGTTATTGTGACACCAGAGACGAGTCAGTTACTGTGAAAACAGACTCTCCAGAGACGGGTCAGTGTGCGGACAGTGACCGTGAAACCAGACCCTCCCAGAGACGGGTCAGTGTGCGGACAGTGACCGTGAAACCAGACCCTCCCAGAGACGGGTCAGTGTGGGGACAGTGACCGTGAAACCAGACCCTCCCAGAGACGGGTCAGTGTGCGGACAGTGACCGTGAAACCAGACCCTCCCAGAGACGGGTCAGTGTGGGGACAGTGACCGTGAAACCAGACCCTCCCAGAGACGGGTCAGTGTGGGGACAGTGACCGTGAAACCAGACCCTCCCAGAGACGGGTCAGTGTGGGGACAGTGACCGTGAAACCAGACCCTCCCAGAGACGGGTCAGTGTGGGGATAGTGACTGTGAATGCCCTGTGGAGCTTGAGCAGCAGCTAGTGTCATTGTGATGCATCAACGTGGCTGAAAGCTACATGGATAGTATGTTTCTGGATGCTGTCAGCCTGCAGCTTGAGAACGTGCAGGTAGAGAAGGAATGGGTGACTGACAGGCAGTCAAGCCATTCACCTTCCTAATTACTTTCTGCACCTGCAAGCTGACCTTTTGTGTTTAATGTACAAGAACACCCAGATCCCTCTGTACTGCAGTATTTTGTGGTCTTTCTCCATCTAAATAATAATCTGCCTTTTTATTCTTCCTACTAAAGTGGATTACCTCACACTTTTCCACATTGAACACCATCTGCCAAGTTTTTGCCCACTCACTTAACCTATCTATATCCCTTTGTAGATTCTTTGTGTCCTCATCACAACATGCCTTCCCACCTATTTTTGTATCATCAGCAAATTTGGATGTACCACACTCTGTCCCTTCCTCTAAGTAATTAATATAGATAGTAAATAGTTGAGGCCCTAGGACCGATCCTTGCGGCACCCTACTAGTTACGGCTTTCCAACCTGAAAAAAACCCATTGATCTCGACTCTCTGCCTTCTGTGTGTTACCCAATCCTCAATCCATGCCAACACATTACCCCCAATACCCTGAGCTTTTATTTTGTGCAATAACCTTTTATGTGGCACCTATCAAACACCTTCCGAAAATCCAAATGCACCACATCTACTGGTTCCCCTTTATCCACTCTGCTTGTTATATCCTCAAAGAACTCTAACAAATTTGTCAAACATGATTTCCCTTTCATAAAACCATGTTGGCTCTGTTTGATTGCATTATGTTTTTCTCAATGTCCTGCTATTTCTTCCTTAATAATGGACTCTAGCATTTTCCCAATGACTGATGTTAAGCTATAGTTTCCTGCTTTCTGTCTCCCTCCTTTTTTGAACAGGGATGTCACATTAGCGGTTTTCCAATCCGCTGGTACCCTACCGGAATCCAGTGAGTTTTGGTATATTATGACCAATGCCTCCAATATCTCTGCAGCCACTTCTTTTAAAACCCTTGGATGCAGGCCATCAGGTCCTGGCGACTTGTCTCCCTTTAGTCCCATCAGTTTGTCCAGCACCTTTTCCCTCATGATGGAGATTGTTACAAGTTCCTCCTTCCCATTTACACCTTGCTCATCTATTATTGAAGACCGATGTAAAATATTGGTTTAAATTACCTGCCACATGCTAGTGGGTATAGCAATAGGAGAACAGAGCAGATAGCTGGAGAGATGATGCAGGAGGGAAACTATAGATTTCTGGGACATTGGGACTGGTTCTGGGGGAGGTGGAACTTATCCAGGCCGGATGGGTTGCACCTCAACAGAACTGGACCAATGTCCTGGCAAGGCGGTTTGCTAGTGCTGTTGAGAGGGTTTAAACACTTTGAAGGAGAGCAGTTCAGACCAGGGCACTAATGAGCAAGGGATTGCACAGGAGGAAACAGCAAAGTGTAGAAATGCAGTCGTTCTAGGAGATTGCATAGTTAGGGGGACAGACAGGCATTTCTGTAACCATCATCACCAGTCCTGCATGATGTGTTACCTCCCTGGTAAACCTGGTAATGGACATCATGGAGTGGGTGCAGAATATTCTGGAAGGGGCAGGGAGTGAGCCAGAAGTTATGATACATGTCGGTAACAGTGACATAATAACGGCAGGTATTGAGGTCCTACAGTCAGATTTTCAGGAACAAGGGAGGAAGTTTAAAAAGGACCTTGAGGGTAGTAATCTCTGGATTACTTCCAGTGCTATGCACCAGCGAGAGTAGAAATAGGAAGATGAGGAGGATCAATGTGTGGCTTGAAGCATGGTGCAGGAGGGAGGGCTTCAGAGTCTTGGGTCAGTGGAACCAGTTCTAGGGCTGGGGGAGTCTCACCAGGAATGGGAACAATGTCCTTGCGGGGAGGTTCACTAGTGTGGTTCGGGAGGGTTTCAACTAAATTGGTAGGGTAGAAAAGAGGAAATAAGGTGCATAAAGGAGTGACAATGTTGGATAATACTAGAGAACAAGGTGGTGTTATATTGGAGCAGAATAAGAAGGACGATGAGGAATACAAAAACAGGTTTACAATGCATGTCTGCAAATGCACAAAGCGAGGTGAATAAGGTTGGTGAACTACAAGCGCAAATAACCATGTGGAAATATGATGTAATGGCAATAATAAAACCGTGGTTAAAATGGTGAGGACTGGGTGCTTAATATTCAAGGATACAAAGAGTTCAGAAAAGATAGGGAAGGGAAAAAGAGAGGTGCGGCTTTAGTATTGATTGGAGACACATTGTAGTGTTAGAAAGGGAGGAGTCCTTGAGGGAGCAAAGACAAACTCCATATGGTTAGGGTTGTGAAGCAAAAAGGGTATGATCATACTACTAGTCTTAATTTAAAAGCTTCCAAATAGTGAGAGGGAGATAGAACAGCAAAACTGCAGAGCAATCACAGAGACGTGCAAGAACTGTAGAGTGGTGATATTGGGAGACTTTAATTACCCAAATATTGATTGGAATAATTTCAGAGCAAAGGGTAAGGAGAGAAAGGAATTTCTGAAATGTGTTCAGGAGAACTTCCTTGACCAGTATGTTCTTGGTCCAACGAGGAAGGAGGCATTGCTGGATCAGGTGCTGGGGAATGAGGTGGACCAAGTGTTTGTGGGGTAACACTTGGGTGAGAGTGATCATTGCATCATAAGGTTTAGATTAGTAATGGAGAAGAGCAAGGAACAATCTAAAATAAAACTTCTACTTTGGAAGACGCTAACTTCAATGGGATGAGAGGGGATCTAGCCAGGGTGAATTGGAACCAAAGACTGACAGGAAAAACAGAAGTGGAATAGAAACTTTAGGAAAAAAATCATAGAAATATAATGGGTGATCTTAAAGCAGGAGATGTTTCAGGTATGGCTAGGTACATTACAAGAAGGTGGAAAGGTAAGAGAACTAAAGCCAGGGCTCCTTGGATGACAAAGGAGATAGAGAATATGAAGAAACTGAAAAAGAGGACGTATGATGCATGTTAGTTGAATTTTTCAACGAGAACCAGGCCAAATACAATAAGTTGAGAGGGAAAGTGAAGAGGAAAAGAGAGAATATGAGAATATAATGGCAGTTGAGGTAAATGGGAGCCCAAAAATCATCTATCAGCATGTAAATAGTAAGTGGGTAGTGAGACGTGGAGTAGGGCCTATTAGGGACAATCACAGCAGGTCAAGGCTTAATAAGTACTTTGTATCGGTATTTACCAACGAAGAGGATGCTGGCAAAATATTTGTAGAAGCAGAGATGGTAGAGGTAATGGATGAGGTGAAAATTGATAGGAAGGATGTACTGGAAATGCTGGTTATCCTTAGAATGGATAAGTCACCTGGTTCAGTTGGCTTGCATCCCAGGTTGTTAAAAGAAGTGGGAGTGGAGATAGTGGAAGGGCTTGCCATAATTTTCCAATCTTCCCCAGATATGGGGAAGGTGCCTGAAGATTGGAAAGTGGCAATTTGACACCCTTGTTCAAGAAAGGACATGCCTGGTAACTACAGGCCAGTCAGTTTAACATTAGTGGTGGGTAAGGTTTTAGAAACAATAATCAGGTAAAAAAAAAAAATCAACAGCACTTGGAGAAGTTTCATTTAGTTAAGGGTATCCAGTACAGATTTTTTAATTTGTTCTTGGGATGTGGACCAGCATTTATTGCCCATCCCTAATTGCCTTTGAGAAGGTGGTGGTGAGCCACCTTCTTGAATTGCTACCATCCCTGTGGTGTAGGTACATCCACAGTGCTGTTAAGAAGGGAGTTCCAGGTTTTTGATCCAGTGTCAGTGAAGGAATGACGATATGCTTCCAAGTCAGGATGGTATGCAGCTTGCAGGGGAACTTGCAGGTGGTGATGTTCCTATGCATTTGCTACTCTTGTCCTTCTAGGTGGTAGAGGTCGCGGGTTTGGAAGGTGCTGTCGAAGGAGCCTTGGCAAGTTGCTGCAGAGCATCTTGTAGATAGTACACCAAGGGCGGCACAGTGGTGCAGTGGTTAGCACCGCAGCCTCACAGCTCCAGCGACCCGGGCTCAGTTCTGCTTGTGCGGAGTTTGCAAGTTCTCCCTGTGACCACATGGGTTTCCGCCAGGTGCTCCAGTTTCCTCCCACAGCCAAAGACTTGCAGGTTGATAGGGAAATTGGTCATTGTAAATTTCCCCTAGTGTAGGTAGGTGGTAGGAGAATGGTGGGGCTATGGTAGGGAATATGGGATTAACGTAGGATTTGTATAAATGGATGGTTGTTGGTCAGCACAGACTCGGTGGGTCGACGGGCCTGTTTCAGTGCTGTATCTCTCTATGACTCGACACACTGCTGCCACTGTGCGCTGGTGGTGGAGGGAATGAATGTTGAAGGTGGTGGATGGGGTGCCAATCAAGAAGGCTGCCTTGTCTTGGATGGTGTCAAGCTTCTTGAGTGTTGTTGGAGCTGCATCTGTAGAGTACTGCAGAGTATTCCATCACACTTGTCACGCTCACGGAGGGAACAGTAATAAAATATGAAATGAACTGGAGGAATTATGAAATAAAGGTAAACTGTTGAACTAAACTACAAGAAAATGAACACTTTGCTTCCTGGCAACATGAAAGGAGAAGTCAGGTGATCCCCTTCTGTATTGCCTATCAGCGTGTTTCTGTTGAAGGTGGGACCATCGCTAACGTCTGGAATTGCCTTGAGGAGGCAATGTAAAACAGTCCATTCCATACTAACAGCTCCTGTCATCAAAATTGGGCTAGCAAAAGCTTTTGCAGACAGACTGACTCCGAAGCCATCATAGAAACCTGTAAATAACATATATTCATCAAAATGGACCACATTCAGACACATTATGTAACAATGGTTCCCACACCCTGGGACATTGTATGAATATCCCAAGGGACGGTGTCTTGAGTCACCTGATTAAAACCAGAACCAGAAAAGTTTTACCTTAAAAGAAGTAACTGCTCTGGGAGAGAGAGCCAGAAAGCCACTCTAACCAGAGAAGCTGTGAGATTGATTGAGCAAAGCAATAAGCCCTGACGGCACCATCATTAAACTACTGAGGCAGAGAGATTGCGAGGTGACCTTGAAAACGCCCCATCTGAAAAATTGAACCAGGACACAGATTTAAGGTGATTGATAGAAGGATTAGAGGGGACATGTGGGTGTCTGGAATTCATTGCCAGGATCAGTGGTGGAAGCAGAAACCCTCAACTCATTTAAAAGGTACCTGGACCTGCACCTGAAGTGCTGTAACCTGCAAGGCTACGGCCAAGATGCTGGAAGATGGGATTATATTGGGTGGTTATTTTATTTCACACGATGGACTGAATGACCCCTTTCTGTATCGTAACTTACTATGGTTCGATGGACTTCCACTACCAACTTTGTACTGAAATTGAATCAAAGGAGTCTGCGACATTTCATCAGTTCCAAGACAACAAACATTCAGGCCTGCAACACTATTTAACAATTCCTCCCAGAATACCCAGAAGGTTTCAAAATGAGCTCTATTTTCTACAAATGAACTCTAATTGCATGCTACCCTCTAGTCAAATCTTTTCTCGTGTGAGAATGTGTATGAATGTTTGAGTGGGTGAGGTTGTGAAAATTTTCTGGTATTGTTTTAATAAATAGTTATCTTTTTAAATCTATGAAAAAAACTGCCATTTGTCTGTTGATTTGATCCTGAAACACTCATGGACTTAAACACTATTGTTTTAAAAAATTACATGCAGTCAGTTGAGAGGTGAAAAGTGGAAGCCACCCACACCATTTCCCACCTGCTCAAAACAGATTCCTGACTTGTGCCTTGTAGATGGTGGACAGGCTTTGAGGATTCAGGAGATGAGTTACTTGCTACAGAATTCCTAGCCTCTGACCTGCTCTTGTAGTTACAGTATTTATGTGGCTGGTCCAATTAAGTTTCTGATCAATGGTAACTCCCAGGATGGTGGTGGTGGGGGATTTGGTGATAGTAAATGCCATTGAATGTCAAGGGGAGATGGTTAGATTCTCTGTTGTTGTGGATGGTCATTGACTGGCATTTGTGTGGCACAAATGTCACTTGCCACTTATCAGCCCAAGTCTGAATGTTCTCCAGGTCTTGCTACATGTGGGCATGGAATGCTTCAGTATCTCAGGCGTCTCGAATGGTGCTGAACATTGTGCAATCATCAGCAAACATCCCCACTTTTGATCTTATGATTGAAGGAAGGTCATTGATGAAGCAGCTGAAGATGGTTGGGCCTAGGACACTACCCTGAGGAACTCCTGCAGTGATGTCCTGGGAGAGAGATGATTGACCTCCAACAAACCATAACCATCTTCCTTTGCACGAGGGATGACTCCAACAAATGGAGAGATTTCTGCCTGATTCCCATTGACTCCAGTTTTGCGACGGCTCCTTGATGCCATACTCTCACCTCACCTCTGGAGTTCTGCTCTTTTGTCCATGTTTGAACTAAGGCTATAATGAAGTCTGAAGCTGAGTGACCTTGGCGGAACCCAAACTGTGCATCAGCGAGCAGGTTGTTGCTGAGTAAGTGCTGCTTGATAGCGCTAATAAAAGGCTGATCTTGCTTGACAAATGTTTTGATGAAGTAACAGAGAAGGTTGATGAAGAGAAAGCAATGAATGTTGTTTTTATGGATTTTAAAAAAGCATTTGACAAAGTACCACATAAAAGGCTGGTTAGCAGAATTGAGACTCATGGAATAGGAGGGTCAGTGTCAACTTGGATAAAAAATTAGTTTGAGAACTGAAAACGGAAAGTCGTGGTTAATGGTTGTTTTTCAGACCGGAGGGTCAGTTCTAGGTCCACAGATTTTTTGATATTTATAGATGACTTCATTATTTGAATACATAGTTAAATTTCAATATTTGCTCTTGGTACCAAACTTGGAGGTGTGGCAGACAGCGAGTATGATATGAACCACCTGCAACAGGGCATAGATAGGCTATCAGAATGGGCAGACAAGTGGCAGATGGAATTTAATACAGAGGACTGTGAGGTGATGCATTTTGGCAGAAGGATTAGGGAGCGGCAATATAGACTAAGTAACACAGTTCTAAAGAGGAGGAAAATGGGACCAGTGTTGGGGGAGGAAGAGAGGAGAAAAATGGGATTGTGTAAAATCTACCCCTTCAAGAGGGGGCTAATTTGAGCACTGGGAGTAAAGGTAAAATGGCCTTCTGTTCTAAAGCTTGCATATGCTTTTGCAGGTCCTTCTCTGTGGAGATGTACTACAGAAATGAGAGTGATTCCAAGGCATACCTTCTCACTCTGCCAGACTGTACTAAAACGTGCCCCTTGAGCAAATTCATCAGCTTGACCAGCAGTGTAATCCCAGCAAACTGGGTAAAGGAATGTCAAGTTCACGGCGGCAGTGTCCAAATAGGTAAAGTATTGAAAAACAACTTGATAACTTCACTGACAGGTAGCCTTGACCTCTGATAGTTCAGAGGGGAAAATCCCAAACTATCTTATTGGTCACTCCATCCGATCTGATATGAGGTCTGCTCCAATTTCAGCAGCAGTGGTGAGTCCTGTAAGTGGTCTCTGTATCTTCTGTTCAAGAGTGCTCACACTTGATCCAACATCTAATTGGATGATAGCATCATTTATGGGGAAGGGGGAGGCATCTATGGAAACCCTTGTAGTCAGGACTGTATATTTTGTCTTCCTCAAGCATGTGTCTTTGATCTTTCAGTAAGTAGACGTTAAACACTCGAGAGAGAGAGAGATGAGGCCAGAAGCAATTATTCAAAGTGTACACAGATGACGCCTTTTTGCCTTTCTCTCAACAAATTGTCTCCTCAGACTGACTTTGTACATGGATTTTCTGAATGCTTCCCATTTGTCATTAGAACTGTCAACAATCTCAGCAACCTACCCCCCCCCCCCCCCCCTCACAAAAGAGTGGACCATCAGCAGACCACTCAAACTGGGATCAAAATAATGGGTCATCAGTGGAAAGCAAGGAGAAATTTCTTCACCCAGAGAGTGGTGAGCCTGTGGAATTCGCTACCACAGAAAGTAGTTGAGGCCAAAACATTGTATGTTTTCAAGAAGGAGTTAGATATAGCTCTTGGGGTGTAAGGGATCAAAGGATATGGGGGGAAAGCGGGAACAGGTTACTGAGTTGGATGATCAGCCATGATCATAATGAATGGTGGAGCAGGCTCGAAGGGCCGAATGGCCTACTCCTGCTCCTATTTTCTATGTTTCTATCACAATAATAATGTAGCTGGATGTTTAATGAAAGTCTGAGATGAACTAACAAATTAACTATTGTCTCTGGTCATTATTGAATCATAAAGTCTTTTAAACACAAGGAGACCATTCGGCCCATCGTGCTTGTTCCAGCACGTTCAAAGAGATATCCAATTCGTTTCACTGTTCCACTCTTTCCACATGAATCAGGGATGGGATCTCTGGAATACTGGGCACCGATCAAGGTGAGCTCTTGTTTGTGCTCCAGTCCACAGCAGTTACCACTGGAATTATAGGAACATAGGAAGAACGTAAGAGTAGAAGTAGGCTATTCAGCCCATCGAGCCTGCTCCACCATTCAATACAATCATGGTTGATCATCCACTTCAATGCCTTTTTCCCATACTATCCCTACAATATATCATGCTCTGTCAATCTCTGCTTTAAACATACTCAATGACTGAGCTTCCACAGTCCTCTGGGGTAGAGAATTCCAAAGATTCACAACCCTCTGAGTAAAGAAATTTCTCCTCATCTCTGTCCTAAGTGGCTTCCCCCTTATTTTGAAATTGTGTCCCCTGGTTCTAGAATCCCCAACCAGGGGAAACATCTTAGCTGCATCTACCCTGTCTATCCCTTTTAGTATTTTGTAGGTTTCAATGAGATCACCTCTCATTCTTCGAAACTCTAGAGAATACAGGCCCAGTTTCCCCAATCTTTCTTCATAGGACAGTCCAGCCATCCTGAGAACAAGTTTGATGAACTTTCGTTGCACTCGCTCTTTGGCAATAATATCCTTCCCAATGTAAGGGGACCAAAACTGCACACAGTAAGTGCGGTCTAAACAAGGTTCTATACAATTGAAGCAAGACTTCACTGCTCCTGTACTCAAATCCTCTTGTGATAAAGGCTAACATACCATTAGCCTTCCTAATTGCTTCCTGCAACTGCATGTTAGCTTTCAGAGACTTATTGACAAGAACACCCAGGTCGCTTTGTACATCTACACTTCCTAATCTCTTACCATTTAAGAAATACTCTACACATATGTTCCTCCGACCAAAGTGGATAACTTCACATTTTTCCACATTATATTCCATCTGCCACATTCTTGCCCAGTCACTAAATCTGTCCAAATCCCCTTGAAGCTGCTTCGCATCTTCCTCACAATACACATTCCCACCGAGTTTTGTGTCATCCGCGAACTTGGAAATATTACATTTGGTTCCCACATCCAAATCATTGATATATATTGTGAACAGCTGGGGCCCAAGCACTGATCCCTGTGGTACCCCACTAGTCACAGCCTGTCAACGTGAGAATGACCCGTTTATTCCTACTCTCTGCTTTATGCCTGTTAACCAATCCTTAATCCATGCCAGTATATTACCTCCTATCCCATGTTCTTTAAATTTGCTAACTAACCACCTGTGGGGGACTTTATCAAAAGCCTTCTGAAAATCCAAGTACATCACGTCCACTGACTGCCCTTTATCAATTCTGTTCATAACAGCCTCAAAAAACTCCAACAGGTTTGTCAAACATGATTTCCCATTCATAAATCCATGTTGACTAGGCCCAATCAGATCATTATTATCCGAGTGTCCATTTATCACATCTTTTAGAATAGATTCTAGCATTTTCCCAATGACTGATGTAAGGCTAACAGGTCTATAATTCCCTGTTTTCTCTCTCCCTCCCTTCTTAAATAGTGGGGTGACATTTGTGACCTTCCAATCTGCAGGAACCATTCCAGAATCTACAGAATTTTGGAATCGATTGCTGCAATTTGAATGGGGTATTGTATTTAAAATTTAGTTCAGTTTGCAGCATCTTGGAAGAGAAGAAATCATTCAACTTGTTGGAAGGGCTGATTAAACTTGTGGTGTGGGTGGCACTGGGATAGTGTGCTACATGAGACTTGGATGGGATTGTGCCAGGGTAAATGTTGGTGCAAATCCAGAATTTGTCACTATTAAAAAAACAATCAGAAGCTGCAGCAATCCTAAACATATTCAGATCATTTTCCCCTCCTTCCCAAGTGCTGACTCTGGCTGGTGAGCAGGTTCCAGGGTGTTGACTTGACCAGGTACCTGTCCCCTAAAATGATCATTATCCATGTGTGAACCAGGGTGCAGTCTTTGACCAAGTGGGGGGGGGGGGAAGGTTTGTAGTTAATCATATAAATGCCGTGGTCTCTCAATGTATAAGATAGCAGTGTCTGCCATTCCCCATCATTGGTATCTGTTTGAAGTGTGTGTATCTCTCTCTCTCTTTCCACCTCACCCCCCCACCCTCCCCCACAGCCCTCGCAGAGCTGTTCGTGGGCCTGGCAGTGGGTTCCTGCCTTCTGCTACTCCTCATTGTCCTGTTTGTGAAGCTCCGGTACCGAGACAAGGGCCAACCCCTGGGCTACCAGAAACTCGCCTCGGACAGTGAAGCGAGTGAGAAAATGGCCGCCGCCTGAGAAGGACGCAGGACAAGGAAGGCTATGAGACTGGGAGCAGTCTAAAGCCGGAGGGAAGGGGAGGCTGCTTGCTTTAAATGGGCTTTTATTTGTTTGATAAGCAGGGGTTTTAACTCCACTTCTTGGATCACAAAGTGGTTTAAAAAAAGAGCATATTTGTTTCAGAAAATGAGCATTGCTTGAAAAATAGGAGCTTAAACCATGGGAGGCAAGGGGAAAATGTGGCAATTGTGTTGTTTAAAGTGTTGTCGTAGAGGGGGTGCTTGATTTTAAAAAAAAGTATCTGCAAGGTGCTGGGTGAGTTTGTTCAATTGTCTTTACTGTTATGCAGGCCTTTTTAAAGGGTAAACATCCCAATGGACACATTAGTCAGCCAGCATCAGTCCCCAGGTTATTACATGCCATAACCCAGAGACACCAGGTCTTGTGATGTCCATTCAGTGCATACCTATAACTGTGGGGCTGTATATCACATTGATACTTTCCTATATCCAGGGCTACAGGAAAGCTGCTTCTTCCACTGAGCCACTATATAAACTAAAATCATATGTATAAGAAAGACTTGCATTTACATAGCACATTTCATAGCCTCAGGGCATCCCAAACGTCATTGCAGCCAATTTTGTAATGAGAGCACAGCAAGATCCCACAATCAGCAATGACGTAAATGACCAGATATTTTTCTTTTTGATGTTTATAGGATAAATATTGGCCAAGATGCCTGTTGTACTTCAAAATGGTGTCATGGGATCGATTACATCCCCATTCCTTCCCATTGAGAGGACCTATGGGTCAGTTGGTGGGCCTGTGGTGGGCCTGTGGGTCAATGTGTTTTGCACAGTGTAATTTGCAGTGAATACCTGCCGATCTCGGTGAGTCAGGTACGTCTGTTCTGTTAGGGGCAGCACTGCAGTAATTCACAATGTATTCATCCTGTGCCGAGCTGGGACTGTGAAACCCATTCCCTTTCTTCAGGCGGTTTAACTGCTGCCTGTCCTGGGGCCAATTAGAAATCAACAGAAAATAATTTGCTTGCTTTTTTGTTTTGAAATGCTGTTTTTGATGCTATACTTTCCAAGATGTGACGCAGAAATTTGAACCGATGGCACATTCTTTTTATGCTCTTGTGCCTCCGCTGGCATTGCTCGCAGCTTGTTGGCGCAAATGGAATGTGTGAGCCATTTGAGTGAGGTGACCGTGCCAACACTGCAGGAGATAATGATGATGGGTTCTGTTGCTGTATTAAGCCATTAAATTCAGTGTTAGAGAGATTATATCATCGAGGGATGGAGTTTTAACTGCACCTAACTGCTGTTTGCTGTCTTTCTGCTTGGCCAACTTTATACAAGATGGCCATTCAAGGCGGTCTAGGACAGTGGAGGCAAAAACTCTCTGGTCATTTGACAGGTACTTGGTTGTAGTGGTGTGGGAGTTGTAGGTTTCCATGAAAGAATGATCCACAAGGAGAGGCTTCTGTACCTGTACTTGCCTCCGTGAAGATCTCTGCCCTCCTCCTGTCCCCAATGTCAACCCTTACCACTCAAACCCACTGTCTGCTTTCTCAGATACTGTTCAGTTCTGATTTGTAAACACCAGTTGCCCATATTACCGGTTATATTACTGGATGAGTAATCCAGATACCTGGAGTTGCAATCCCACCAAGGCAGTTTGAGAATTTAGAAGTAAAAAACTGGTATCTGTAAAAGTGAGTATGAAGTTGTTAGATTGATCAGCTGAAAAAGGCTGTGGATACCGGGAGACAAATGGATAATTTTTTATGCGGCAAGGGTATCGAGGGATATGGAGCAAAGACGTAAATGGAAGTGAGAACCAAATCACTCGTGAACTGATTGAATAACAGATCAGGCTGGAGGGGCTGAATGGTCTCCTGCTATTCCTGTTTCTATTTCAGTGAGCTCTACTGTACTATTATGAAAATAACTTGCAATAAGAAATCACTCAATGCTACTGTGACAATCTCAGTGATTTTTGTGTGTTGTGTGCAATAAAGTTTGATTTTTCTCCCCACCCGTATATCAGACTGAGTTTCATTTATTCATGGTGTTTAAAATCATAGAACCATTCAATGGTTCTAGCACAGAAGAACATATAACAGATAACATCATCCCAGTCCAGAAACCAGAGCAGTTTCATCTATCTCACTCCCACTGCAGTTACAAGACCAGCAACAGCTGAAGTTGCCATATCTCCACCCTCAGTCCCCTTTCTCCTGCTCTCACTCTTGCCTCTCCTCCAGAGTGAGTAATTGCAAGGCCCTCACCAATCAATCTCATCTCTCCTCTCCAAAGCCCCTCATAAGAACATAGGAAATAGGAGCAGGAGGGGACCCTTCAGCCCCTCAAACCTGCTCTGCCATTCATTATGATCATGTTTGATCCTGGGACTCAATTCCACTTTCCCACCCACTCTCCATATCCTTTGATTCTCTGAGAAACCAAAAATCTGTCTATCCCAGCCTTAAATATATTCAACAATGTAGTATCCACAACCCTCTGGGGTAGAGAATTCCAAAAATTCCCAATCCTTTGAGTGAAGAAATTTCTCCTCCACACCGTCCTAAATGATTGGTCCCTTATCCTGAGACTCTGCCCCCGTGTTCCAGATTCTCCAGTGGCGCAGTGGTTAGCGCCACAGCCTCACAGCTCCAGCCACCCGGGTTCGATTCCGGGTACTGCCTGTGTGGAGTTTGCAAGTTCTCCCTGTGACTGCGTGGGTTTCTGCCTGGTGCTCCGGTTTCCTCCCACAGCCAAAGACTTGCAGGTTGATAGGTAAATTGGCCATTATAAATTGCCCCTAGTGTAGTAGGTGGTAGGAGAATGGTAGGGATGTGGTAGGGAATATGGGATTAAATGTAGGATTAGTATAAATGGGTGGTTGTTGGTTGGCACAGACTCAGTGAGCCGAAGGGCCTGTTTCAGTGCTGTATCTCTCAACTAAACAGAAGCATTCTCTCAGTGTTGACCCTATCGAGATTCTTCAGAATCTTGTATGTTTTACCTCTCATTCTTCCAAACTCCAGTGATAATAGAGCCAATTTAATCAGCCTCTCATCACAGGACAACCCTCTCATTCCAGGGACCGATCTAGTGAACCTTCGCTGCACTGCCTCCATTGTAAGTATATCCTTCCTTAAATATGGAGACTAAAACTGCACACAGTACTCCAGATGTGGTCTCACCAAAACCCTGTACAATTGTAGCAAGACTTCTTTATTCCTGTAGTCCAAACCCTTGCAATAAAGCACAACATGCCATTGGCCTTCCTAATTGCTTGATGTACTTGCATGTTAACCTTCTGTGTTCCTTGTACAAGCACACCCAAGTCTCTCTGAACATCAATGTTTACAAGTTTCATACCTTTCAAAAAATATTCTGCCATTCTATTCTTACCACCAAAGTGAATAACTTCACACTTCCCCACGTTATACTCCATCTGCCATCTTGTTGCCCACTCACTGAACCTGTCGATATCTCTTTGCACCCTCTTTGTGTCCTCATCACAGCTTACATTCCCACCTGCTTTTGTATCAACTAACTTATGACACCTCTCCCTTCACCAACCCCTGTCATCTCACCAACCCACCTTCACACTTTCCCCTCACCGACCTTTCTCCATCTCCCCTCACCAACCCACCTTTTCACCCTCTCCCCTCACCAACCCCCTTCCCTCTCCTCTCATCTCCTCGACTTTTCCCCTCAGCATCTCTCCATTCATCTCACCTTCTCTCCTTCTGCTACTCCAATACCCTCCCCTCCCCTTCCCCACTTGTCCTTGCCCCTTCCCCCCATCCTCTTCCCGAATTCCCTCTGCTCTCCTCTCCTTATGTCCTCTTCCTCATTCCTCTCTTCACACCCTCCTCTTCTCCCCTCTCTTCTGTTTTCCCCTCTCCTCGATTCTCATAGCCCCACCCTCAGTCCACCATCTCCAACCCTCACTACCCTCTCTCCACCTTCCCATCACTATCTCTTTTGCTGTCACCATCTGCACTCCCCTCCCCTTACCTTTTCCTCTCTCTTTGACCACTCCTCAAACTCTCCCTTCCCTCCCCTCACCTTTTTCTCTCCCCTCTCCCTTATCCTCTTCTCTACTCTCCTCTCTGCTCATTCCCTTCTCCTCACCCCTTCTTGCCTCCCCTCTCCTCTACCCTCCCCATCCCCTCATCCTCTCCTCTTGACTCCCCACCCTCTCTCTCACCTTCTCCACTCCTCTCCCCTCTCCTCCCTCTAATCGCCTCTGGAGCAGAATGGAGTAAATGGCCTCTTCAGTTTGGCTTGGGCCTCCTTGCAGCAGCTCATCAGCATGGATGTAGTATCAGTAAATACTTGGGACTAAAGGGTTAACGACACCTCCTGACCTCATTAAAATGCAGCAGAGTGGACTTTGCAGTCCACATATTGGTGCCATCGCTAAGACCACCTAATTCTACCTCCATAGCAATGGTCCGACTCCACCCCTGCCTCAGCTCATCTGCTGCTGGAACCCTCACCCGTGCCTTTTCTACCTCTAGACCTGTCTATTGCAATGCACTCTTGGCCAGTCTCCCACTTCCTACTCTTCATAAACTTGAGGTCATCCAAACCTCTGCTGTCCGTGTTCAGAATATTCAGTCAGGTTTGCCAGGGATCAACCACTCTTTACAAATCTGATTAGCTGAAAATTTTCAAGGTATCAGTCACCCTATCCTTAATTAGAGACTCTAGTAATTTCCCAACAACAGATGTTCGGTTAACTGCTCCATAATTCCTTGGTTTTTCTTAATCACCATTCTTAAATAGCAAAGTGAATGAGCAATTTTCCAATCTAAAGGAATGCTTCATGAATCGGGAGGAATTTGGAATATTACAGGGTGCCCGATTGACGGATGCCCCCGCTTCCCCAGGCTTCAAAACCCCCCCCCCCTTTTCCCCCAACTGACCACCCTTGCCTCACTGGGGCCTGACCGATTAACCCCTGGCGAGGCAATCCAAACTTACTTGCACTCCTGGCTCCATGTCCTCGGCTGTGGCCACCACTCCCGGTGACCCTGCTGCGCCTAAGAGCTGCCGGCCCGATGATTGGCTGGCAGCTCAATGAGGCGGGACTTCCTCTCTCAGGCAGGTGGAAGACCCGCCTTAGAACAATTAAAGCCCGGGGACCCGTAAAATGTGGGACGGATCCCCGGGCTAGGTGGAAGCTCCTGTCCCCCCGATGTAAAATCCAGCCCAATACTCCAGTTGAGGGCGAACCCATGTTTTATAAAGGTCCACAATAACTTCCTTGCTTTTGTACTCTATTCCTCTATTTATAAAGCCCATGATCCCATACATTATATTAATCAATTTCTCAACCTGCCCTGCTACCTTCAATGATTTGTGCACATTTGCCCCTCGGTCCCTCTGCTCCTGCACCCCCTTTTAGAATTGTACCCTTTATGTTGTATTGTCTCTCCTCATTCTTACTACCAAAATGTATCACTTCACACTTCTCTGCACTACCTTCATCTGCCACATGTCCGCCCACTCCGCCAGCCTGTCTATGTCCTCTTGAAGTTCATCACTATCCTCCTCACAGTTCACAATACTTCCAATTTTTGTTCATCTGCAAATGTTAAAATTGTGCCCTGTGCACCCAAGTCTAGGTCATTAATATAGATCAAGAAAAGCAGTGATCCTAATACTGCCCCTTGGAGAACCACACTACATTTCTCCAGTCCAAAAAACAATCATTCACCACTACTCTCAGGTTTCCTGTCACTCAGCCAACTTTGTATCCCTGTGGTTACTGTCCCTGTTATTCCATGTGCTCTAACTTTGCTGACAAGCCTATTATGAGGTTCTTTATCAGATGCCTTTTGAAAGTCCATAAACATCACATAAACCTCATTTCCCTCATCAACCTTCCCTGTTACTTTGTTGAAAATCACAATCAAATTAGTTGACCACGATTTGCTCTTAACAAATCCGTACCGGCTTTTGCTAATTAATCCACATTTGTCCACATGACTTGTTAATTTTGTCCCAGATTATCATTTCTAAAAGCTTTCCCACCACTGGGGTTAAACTGACTGGAATGTAGTGCTGGGCTTGTCTTGACACCTGCTTTTTTAACAAGGGTGTAACATTTGCGTTTCTTCAGACCTCTGGCACTGGCCCTGTATCTAAGGAGGATTGGAAGATTATGGACAGTGCCTCTGCAATTTCCACCTTTACTTCCTTCAGTATCCTTGGATGTATCTCATCCGGTTCTGGTGACTTAACAACTTTAAGTACAGCCAGCCTATCTAATACTTCCTCCTTATCATTTTTTAGTCCATCTGGTGTCTCAACTACCTCCTCTTCCACTATGGCTTGGGCAGCATCTTCTTTGGTGTAAACAGGTGCAAAGTACTTATTTAGTACCTCAGCCATGTCCTTTGCCTCCATGCATAAATCCCATTTATGGTCCTAATTTGGTTCTACTCCTCCTTTAACCACATTTTTACTATTTACATGCCTATAGAAGACTTTTGGATTCCCTTTAATGTTGGCTGCCAGTCTCTGCTCATACTCTCTCTTTGTTGCTCCTATTTGCTTTTTCACTTCCCCTCTGAACTTCCTATATTCAGTTCTCGTTAGTATTATCAACCTGGCATCTGTCATACACACCCTTTATCTGCTTCATCTTACTCTTTCTTTCTTCCATTGTCCAGGGAGCTCTGGCTTGGTTTGTCCTCCCTGTTCACCTCATAGGAATGTACCTCAATTGTACCCAAACCATCTCTCTAAAGGCAGCCCATTGTGCAGTTACAGTTTTGCCTGCCAATCTTTGATTCCAATTTACTTGAACCAGATCCGTTTTCCCTCCACTGAAGTCGGCCCTCTCTCAATTAATTATTTTTACTCTGGATTTCTTCTTCTCCTTTTCCATAGCTAACCTAAACCTTATGATACTATAATTATTATCCCCTGAATGTTTCCCGACTGACATTTGATCCACTTGACCCACCTCATTGCTCAGAACCAGATCCAGCAATGTGTCCTTCCTCGTTAGACTTGAGATATACTGATGTCGAAAATTCGCCTGAACATACTCAAGATACTCTTGCCACTCTCTGTACTTAACTATTACTATCCCAGTCTATATTAAGGTAATTAAAGTCGCCCATTATAACAAATCCATAGTTTTTGCCCTCTCTGTAATTTCCTTGTAAATTTGTTCCTCTATATCTTTCCCACTAGTTGGTGGCCTATAGAATGCACCCAGCAATGTAATGGTACCTGTATTGTTTCTTAGCTTGAACCAATTAGATTCTGTCTTTGATCCCTCTGGGACATCCCCTCTCTCCAGCACTGTAATATTCTCCTTAACCATACAGCTACACCTCCTCATTTCTTTCCTTCCCTATCTTTCCTGAACACCTTATATCATGGAATACATAGAACCCAGTCCTGTCCTTTTTTGAGCCAGGTCTCCATTATAGCCGTAACCTCATACTCCCACATGACTGTCTGTGCCTGCAGCTCACCAACCTTATTTACCACACTCCACACATTCACATGCATGCACAGTAAACCTAATTTAGACCTTATTACATTCTTACTCTGACCCCACCTAATACCTTACTATTTCCTACTCTAGTGCTATCTGTCTCTCCCAATTCTTTGTGCACATGGGTTTTCCTCTCTCATATTACCTCCTGGTTCTCAAACCTCTGCCAAGCTAGTTTAAACCCTCCCCAATAGAACTAGCAAACTATCCCACCTCGGACATTGGTGCAGGGCTCTGCTCAGGTGCCACCCGTCCCAGGAACCTAAAACCCTTCCTCCTGCATCATCTCCATCTGCTCTATCCCTCTATTTCTGTACTCACTAGTGTACAGAAGCAGAAGTAATCCATAGATTGCTACCTCTGAGGTCCTGCTTGCTAGTTTCTTTCCTAACTTCCAAAAACCTGCCTGCAGGATCTCATACCTTTTTCTATCTCATTGGTTCTGATATGGACCACAACTGCTGTCTGTTGTCCCTCAGGATGATCTGCAGCCATTCAGTGACATCCTTGACATTGGAACCAGGGAGGCAACACACCATCCTGGATCCATGTCTGTGGCTGCAGAAATACCGGCTTATTCCCCTAGCTATAGAAACACCTATTACTATTGCTTTCCAATCTTCCTGGTAATGCAGCCAAACCCAGACCAGTGTCTCAGTGTCTGGTAATGCAGCCAAACCCAGACCAGTGTCTCAGTGTCTGGTAATGCAGTAGAACCCAGATCAGTATTTGTTAATGCAGCTAAATCCAGACCAGTGTCTGGTAAAGCAGCAGAATCAGGCCAGTGTCTGGTAATGCAGCCAAACCCAGACTAGTGTCTGGTGATGCAGCCAAACACAGTCCAGTGTCTAGTAATGCAGCAAAGCTAGACCAGCGTCTGGTGATGCAGCAGAATGGAGATAGTGTCTGGTAATGCAACAGACACCAGACCAGTGTCTGGTAATGCAATAGACGCCAGACCAGTGTCTGGTAATGCAATAGACGCCAGACCAGTGTCTGGTGATGCAACAGAACCCAGACCAGTGTCTGGTAATGCAATAGACGCCAGACCAGTGTCTGGTGATGCAACAGAACCCAGACCAGTGTCTGGTAAAGCAACAGAATCAGTCCAGTGTCTGGAAATGCAGCCAAACCCAGACCAGCGTCTCAGCGTCTGGTGATGCAGCAGAACCCAGTCTAGTGTCTGGTAATGCAGCCAAACACAGTCCAGTGTCTGGTAATGCAACAGATGCCAGACCAGTGTCTGGTGATGCAGCAGAATGGAGACCAGTGTCTGGTGATGCAACAGAACCCAGACCAGTGTCTGGCAATGCAACAGAACCCAGACCAGTGTCTGGCAATGCAACAGAACCCAGACCAGTGTCTGGCGATGCAACAGAACCCAGACTAGTGTCTGGAGATGCAGCAGAACCCAGACCAGTGCCTGGTAATGCAACAGATGCCAGACCAGTGTCTGGTAATGCAACAGCGCCAGACCAGTGTCTGGTAATGCAACAGACGCCAGACCAGTGTCTGGTGATGCAGCAGAATGGAGACCAGTGTCTGGTGATGCAACAGAATCAGTCCAGTGTCTGGAAATGCAGCCAAACCCAGACCAGCGTCTCAGCGTCTGGTGATGCAGCAGAACCCAGTCTAGTGTCTGGTAATGCAGCCAAACACAGTCCAGTGTCTGGTAATGCAACAGATGCCAGACCAGTGTCTGGTGATGCAGCAGAATGGAGACCAGTGTCTGGTGATGCAACAGAACCCAGACCAGTGTCTGGCAATGCAACAGAACCCAGACCAGTGTCTGGCGATGCAACAGAACCCAGACTAGTGTCTGGAGATGCAGCAGAACCCAGACCAGTGCCTGGTAATGCAACAGCGCCAGACCAGTGTCTGGTAATGCAACAGCGCCAGACCAGTGTCTGGTAATGCAACAGACGCCAGACCAGTGTCTGGTGATGCAACAGAACCCAGACCAGTGTCTGGTAAAGCAGCAGACGTCAGACCAGTGTCTGGCAATGCAGCAGAATGGAGATCAGTGTCTGGTAATGCAGCCAAACCCAGACCAGCGTCTCAGCGTCTGGTGATGCAGCAGACTAGTGTCTGGTAATGCAGCCAAACACAGTCCAGTGTCTAGTAATGCAGCAAAGCTGGACCAGTGTCTGGTGATGCAACAGAACCCAGAATAGTGTCTGGTAATGCAATGTTACCTAGGGATCTGCAGGAACTAAGGAGTTAACAGCTGCCATGTTTAATCTATTGTTACTGTACTGCTTGAATGAATCTGTGCAGGTTACGGCCTGCTGCAGTTTACATGAGGTGCTGTATTTTTAAAGTAGAATGCTTTTAAGAAATGTTGTGGTTATGCTCGGGAGTAATTATACTTTTTATTTGTATCAATGCATTATCTTAGGGTTATGTTTGGAATCATGGTGTTATGTGAAATGTATATTTGTATGCTGTACTGGAAAGATGGTGAAAAACTGTATCTGCTGTAGCAACAATAGCAGGAGTGGCTTTCAAGATGAGATAGGATGTCTGATGATTGCCCTTCTCCATTTCAATTAAGACAGACTGAGGGTAACAATAAGTGACAGACTTGCAGACTTCCTGGGGATGGAAATGTAAATAAAGGTATTCAGAGGCCATTCATGACTTTAAAGAACAAAGAACAGTACAGCACAGGAACAGGCCATTTGGCCTTCCAAGCCTCTTGATGCCTGTCTAAACTAAAACCTTCTGCACTTCCGGGGCCCATATCCCTCTATTCCCATCCTATTCATATATTTGTCAAGATGTCTCTTAAACGTCGCTATTGTACCTGCTTCCACCACTTCCCCCAGCAGCAAGTTCCAGGCACTCACCACCCTCTGTGTAAAAAACTTGCCTCGCACATCCCCTCTAAACTTTGCCCCTCGCACCTTAAACCTATGTCCCCGAGTAACTGACTCTTCCACCCTGGGAAAAAGCTTCTGACTATCCACTCTGTCCATGCCACTCATAACTTTGTAAACCTCTATCATGTGCCCCCTCCGCCTCTATCGTTCCAGTGAAAACAATCCGAGTTTATCCAGCCTTTCCTCATAGCTAATGCCCTCCAGACCAGGCAACATCCTGGTAAACCTCTTCAAACCCTCTCCAAAGCCTCCACATCCTTCTGGTAGTGTGGTGACCAGAATTGCACGCAATATTCTAAGTGTGGCCTAACTAAAGTCCTGTACAGCTGCAGCATGACCTGCCAATTTTTATACTCTATGCCCCGACCGATGAAGGTAAGCATCTCTTCTTGACTACCTTATCCACCTGCATTGCCACTTTCACTGATCTGTGGACCTGTACGCCCAGATCTCTCTGCCTGTCAATACTCCTAAGGGTTCTGCCATTTACTGTATACTTCCCACCTGCATTAGACCTTCCAAAATGCATTACCTCACATTTGTCCGGATTAAACTCCATCTGCCATTTCTCCGCCCAAGTCTCCAACCGATCTATATCCTGCTGTATCCTCTGACAATCCTCATCATTATCCGCAACTCCACCAACCTTTGTGTCGTCCGCAAACTTACTAATCAGACCAGCTACATTTTCCTCCAAATCATTTATATATACTACAACCAGCAAAGGTCCCGGCACTGATTCCTGCGGAACACCACTAGTCACATCCCTCCATTCAGAAAAACACCCTTCCACTGCTACCCTCTGTCTTCTATGACTGAGCCAGTTCTGTATCCATCTTGCCAGCTCACCTCTGATCCCGTGTGACTTCACCTTTTGTACCAGTCTGCCATGAGGGACCTTGTCAAAGTCCATGGAGATAACATGTAAAGTTGATGGGATAGCAAATATTCCTCATTGTCTGACAATTGCTTAGCCATTTGTAGAGACAATGTATGGAAGGTGAGATCATACCTGACCAATCTAACAATTATAAACTAATCAAGAAGAGACAATGTATGCGAGGTGCAGTCCTACCTGACTAATTGAAATGGTGAAGTTGGAATATGACCTAATATGGATTGAAGAAACCCTCAGAGGGGGATAAAAGGAAGGTGCTTCGAGACATTGACGTGCACAGACTGAAGCAGCCCATGTAGAAATGCAGCAGGACCTGGACAATTTCCAGATGCGAGGCGCTCATGTTGTTGCTGTACATGACGCAGGTCTGGCCCAAACCCCACTCCCGCACCATGGCGGTCACCCGATCCATTTTTCCACTTCATCTCGGGATCCAAAATGGACCGGGTCCAGAGGAACACGATGATCAAACCCCTTGATAAGGGCGGAAAAAATGTACCCAATGTCGCCCTCATCCTGATGAGCACCTTCGTGTGCGGCTGCATCAGGCTGTGCGTAGACCCCCAGTATGCAAACACCAAATGTCACTACGTGTTGAGGTTCTATCTGTCCCTGGTGTTGCGAAGGATGTGTCTGGTCATATTGCTGCAGAACGCTCCATCCAGTTGGTCCGTGCCGTACCACCTATCCTTTGTGGAAAAGTTTCTATGGAAAAATACCTTTGACCACCAATCCATCAGGCAGTGGTCTGCGCGGAATGTCCTCAAAGCCCTACGGGAAAAGGAGATGGTGGATCCTGTCGGATGGTTCCCCGAGCAGACCGCCAAAGTCATTTGGCAGAATGCCTCATCACCAGAACTGTCAAACAAGCACCAAGATACAGCTTGGCTGGTGGTGAGAAGAGCCCTCCCCATCAGATCCTTCCTGAAGGCCCGGCGTCTCACACCCTCTGCATGCTGCCCTCAAGGTGGCTGTGGTGGGGAAGAGACGATTGCCCACCTCCTCCTGGAATGTGTCTTTGCAAAACAGGTGTGGAAAGAGATGCAGTGGTTTTTGTCGTAGTTCATCCCAAGCAGCTCTGTAACACAGGAGTCTGTGCTCCACGAGCTGTGCCCAGAGACGCACACCGAAATAAACATCAACTGCTGCTGCAGGACTATCAATTCGGTGAAAGACGCCCTTTGGTCTGCCCGAAACTTCCAGCACAAAGAGCTGTCCACGAACGAGTGTTGCGGACTGGCACATTCCAAGGTCCAGGACTACGTGCTGAGGGACGCACCAAAGCTTGGGGCAGCCGCTGCAAAGGCTCAATGAGGAAAGACCACTGTGTAAGGTTCACCCACCAAGGTGAACTGACGGGCTGGATCCATGGAAAACCCCTCGAACTGTATCCAGAAAATATTTGTTTGCTGTAAAAAGTACATGGCATGTAAAATGAAATGGAAGGGTTGTGAGGCAACTCACTCCTGTATTGAAGGAAACTGATCTCCTTTGCACGTTTAGACTTTGTACTTTTTGGAACTGCTTTGTAATGTATTTTTTTTTTTAACAGATTTTATGAATAAAGTATATTTTGCAAATAAAAAAAAATTACCTGGACAATTTCCAGGCTTGGGCTGGTACATGGTAGTAACATTTGCACCACGCAAGTGCCAGACAATGACCATCTCCAACAAGAATCTAACCATCTCTCCTTGACATTCAATGGCATTACCATCGCTGAATCCCCCACTATCAACATCCTGGGGGTTACCATTGGCCAGAAACTGAACTGGAGTAGCCATATAAATACCGTGGCTACAAGAGCAGGTCAGAGGCTAGGAATCCTGCGGCGAGTAACTCACCTCCTGACTCCCCAAAGCCTGTCCACCATCTGCAAGGCACAAGTCAAGAGTGTGATGGAATACTCACCACTTGCCTGGATGGGTGCAGCTCCAACAACACTCAAGAAGCTCATCCAGGACAAAGCAGCCTGCTTGATTGGCACCTCATCCACAAACATTCACTCCCTTCACCACTGACGCACAGTGGCAGCAGTGTGTACCATCTACAAGATGCACTGCAGCAATGCACCTAGGCTCCTTAGACAGCACCTTTCAAACCCACGACCTCTATTAACTAGAAGGATGAGGGCAGCAACTGCATGGGAACACCACCACCTGCAAGTTCTCCTCCAAGCCACACACCATCCTGATTTGGAACTATATCGCCGTTCCTTCACTGACACTGGGTAAAAATCCTGGAACTTCCTTCCTACCAGCACTGTGGATGTGCCTTCTCCAGATGGACTGCAGTGGTTCAAGGTGGGAACTCACCACGACCTTCTCAAGGGCAATTAGGAATGGGCAATAAATGTGGCCTAGCCAGCGATGCCCACATCCCATGAATGAATAAAAAAATTTTGGAGGAGACCATACTACAGTCAACAGGAGAGAGAGAGAAGACTGTGCCACAGTGGCTCGGGAGGCACTCCGCTGTATAACTACTGCCGTTGGTTAATTATTACATCTTAATAAACTCTCTATCTTGATTTAGGAATACCAGAGTCTGTACCTTGGGTCAAAGGCTAGTCAACAACCCCCTTCAAAACACACAAAAATCTTACAGATTGAACTGAAAGCCTTGTTTCTGTAGTAACTCACTGGGATTGGCACAAAGTGTCCCCAGGAGAACAAAGAACACTACAGCACAGGAACAGGCCATTCGGCCCTCCAAGCCTGCACTGATCTTGATGCCTGCCTAAACTAACACCTTCTGCACTTCCGGGTTCCGTATCCCTCTATTCCCATCCTATTCATATATTTGTCAAGATGTCTCTTAAACGTCGCTATCGTATCTGCTTCCACCACCTCCCCCGGCAGCAAGTTCCAGGCACTCACCACCCTCTGTAAAAAACGTGCCTTGCACATCCCCTCTAAACTTTGCCCCTCTCACTTTAAACCTATGTCCCCCAGTAACTGACTCTTCCACCCTGGGAAAAAGCTTCTGACTATCCACTCTGTCCATGTCACTCATAACTTTGTAAACCTCTATCATGTCGCCCCTCCACCTCCGTCGTTCCAGTGAAAACAATCCGAGTTTCTCCAACCTCTCCTCATAGCTAATACCCTCCAGACCAGGCAACATCCTGGTAAGCCTCTTCTGTACCCTCTCCAAAGCCTCCACATCCTTCTGGTAGTGTGGTGACCAGAATTGCACAGAATATTCTCAGTGTGGCCTAACTAAAGTTCTGTACAGCTGCAGCATGACTTGCCAACTTTTATACTCTATACCCCGACCGATGAAGGCAAGCATGCCGTATGCCTTCTTGACTACCTTATCCACCTGCGTTGCCACTTTCAGTGACCTTTTTCAGGAGGTTCAGACATTCTGAAGATTAATCACCATCAGACCATGTGATGTATAAATCCAGTTTTATTAAAAGTAAAGCTTAACCAACAGTAGAAAATCAATACACCAAATTTCACTGAATTACAGAATTGCTTTACTTGAAGCTCCTTGAATCCAAAAACTACAGGTGTGACACATTGATATCTTTCAAAATGGTATTAGATAATTGCCTCCAACTAAGGAAGGCTTTCATACATTATCTTTAGATCTGTCCCTCAAGTAGACTTGACGGCATCTGGCCCTCTCCCTCAGAAAGCTGCACCACCCAAACCTGTTGACAGACTTGAAAGGTGTGCGGCTAGCTCTCAGGAAGTGCAATCAGCACTAATAGATCTGCAATTAAAAAGTACCGATTAAGGTAGTCAATTCATTGGAATTCATTTCTATAATACAGTAATATTTTTGGCATTTTTTAATATGCGTGTTACACAGAGCAGAAGCAGAACAATGGTGGGAACACAAACCCTGAAAGGAAAGGAGATATTAGAACAGGTGTCCAAAGGCTTCGTCCAAGAGGTAGATTTTAAGAAGTATCTTAAAGATGGAGAGAGATGTAGAGAGGCGGAGAAGTTTAGGAAGGGAATTCCAGAACTTAGGGCCTAGGCAGTCAATGATCGGGTACAGGGTGTGGTAGAACACAGAGAGCCTTGCAGAGCTGGAGGAGGTTACAGTGAAATAGAGAGATGAGACCATGGAGCAATATTTAAAAAATTGAGGTGTTGCCGGACTGGGAGTCAATATAGGTCAGCGAGCATAGGGGTGGTGCAAGTTAGGATACGGCCAGCAGTTTTGGCTGAGTTTATGGAAGGCCAGCAAGGATAAAATTGCATCAGTCAAGTCTAGAGGTAACAACGGCATGGTTAAGGAGGTGGAAGTAGGCAGTCTTGGTAAAGGAGGTTATAGGGTAGGAAGCTCAGCTCAGGGCCAAATTGGACATCAAAGTTGTGATCAGTCTAGCTGAGCCCCAGACAGTGGTCAGAGAGAGGGATGCAATCGGTGGTGAGGGAAACTGAGCTCAAGCCAGGAACCAAAGACAATGGATTTGGTTTTCCTAATATTTAATTGCAGGAAATTGTGGCTTTTCCAGGACCGGATGTTGGACAAGCAATCTGACAATTAAAAGAGAGGTGCTGGTGAGGTAGAGCTGGTACATGTGAAGTTTGATGTGTTTTAGATGATGTCACCAAGGGGCAGCGTGTAAATGAGAAACAGGAGGCAGCCAAGGAGAGATCCTTGGGGATGGGAAGCCATTGCAGGTAATTCTTGAGCTACAACGGGAGAGTGAGTGGATTTCCACCCAGGACAATTGAGAAGCATTGGGGCACGATGGTGTGATCAAACATGTCCAAGGCTGCAGACAGATTGAGGAGGATGAGGAATAATCAGTCACAGAGGATGCCATTTGTGACTTTGATTAGGGCAGTTTCTGTGCTGGGACAGAGCAGAAACTCAATTAGAGGGTTCAAATATCAAGCTGCAGGAAACATTTGGGAGGCGACAACACATTTAACAACTTTGACGAGGAAAGGGAGATTAGAGATGGGGATTAAATATGTGATTAAAACCAAAATCAACAGATTAAAATCTTTAATCATGGGAACAGAAGTAAGCCATTTAGCTAATCTGTACAACTCCATTTACCAGTGCTATGGCACTGAATGTTTTTGTGGGCCTGGTTTTAACCACAATGTAATCTCTGACACTGTCTGTCACTCTAGAATTGGCCTTTATAGCCACTCCAAGCGCTGCTCCACAAACCACTAACCACTGACCACCTCCAGGCGCTTACCCATTGTCTCTCGAGACAAGGAGGCCAAAGAAGAGAAGAATCTCTGAAGGCATCCAGACTGAGTCACAGCAACACCAACTCAAAGATGCATCAGATCTCAGACAGGTAATAAGATTATAAAGTTTCTTCTTTTAGGAATAACGACAGAGCTCCGATTTGGCACACAAACATTTTGCAATTATACACTGGACAAAGCATACAAACCCACTGAGCAACAGGAAGCAGCTGAGCTCTGAACACTGGAGACACATTGGAGTCCTGTCTGTTATAGACAGTGCATTTGTATAGCAGGCAATGTTACAATATAACACAATGTCATTATCATTACAACACGCACATTCCACACTACAGTATGACCCCACAAAGTCAAGCACAGCAAGAGCCCAATGTTGGACTGGGCTGGGCCAGACAGGTGTTGAGCAGAACCCTGGCTCTCCCCTGCAGTCAGAGGTAGGAAAAGGGGAGTGAACGCAGGGCGGAGTTAGTGGTTGGTCACTGGTCATGGGTCAGACTCTCCCCGCGTGACCGACTCCTTAAAGGTCACCAAGGATCACTAAAACAGATAAACACACCGACACGAAGGGAAACATCCTCAGGCAAAATGGTTAAAGCATGAGGGGAAAACAACAGGACTGCCACAGTTCTCATCACAGAATTAGAAGCAAGGGGACGACCTTTCAGCCCTTCATGACAGTACCTGCTCGAAACACATTTTCCCAGACTATTGTCATATTCCTTTTACAGCTCAAATTAAATTCATGGTGTTTGCAAAATCCACTTAATTAAGCTGCATGCAGATTTCAACCTGTTTGATTCACTCACGTTCAAATCGTCATGTACAGAATATCCCTTTCACTTCACCCCTTTCAGAGACTGGAAGGAGCAGTACCCCTGCTGTTCACTACTCTGATCCACAATGATCATCACAACCCATTCCTAAGGTTACTCCAGTTAGGGTTGGGGATGATCTGCCGTTATACAGCATATTTCACATTCAAAAATAAAGTCCCGAGGCACTTCACAGAGACTTAAGGGAGATCGGTGTCAAAAGAGCTATTAGAAGGAGTGATCAAAACTTTAGTCAAAGTGGTGTTTTTTCAGGATGCTAGGTTTCGGGGGGAAACTCCAGAGCATAGAGTCTCAGAGTTTGAAAGCATAGCTACCAATGGTGAGGAGAAAGGAGGGAGGATACACAAGAGGGCAGAGTCGGAAAAATGGAGGCTGCAATTTTACACTGGGGCAGAGGACCCACCCACCAGCCAAAATGTCAGTGGCGAGACCACCTTAGCCAGACCTGGAAGCCATGCAATGATTATATGTGGCCCAGACCCTTAAGTGGACTCGGGCAGGACTTCTGCCCCTCTGAGATAGGAAGTCCCACCCCAAGGGCTGCTGGCCAATCAGTGAGCCCGCAGCTCTCAGTCCCAGCAGCACCACCGGGAGTGGTGGCCAATGCTGGGACTGCACCCAGTAAGAGGAGCAGCAATGGAATTAAGGTAAGTGTGTGGGGCCTCGCAGGGACAATCTAGGTGGGTGGGGTTGGTTTGGGGTGGGGGGGGGCACGGGGAATGTGCTCCAGTAGGAGCGGCTTGCGCCATGGGGGGACCTCGTGGGGCACAGGGTCCCCGATCAGGAGGGCACCTTTCCCAGCCCCCAAGGAGGCCGCCAGGTTTTACTGGGCAGCCACCTGAGGAGCTGAGCTGCTTGTCCGCCATTTGTAATATACCAGCGATGGCGGGAGGAGGCCCTTAAGTTGGCAATTAATGGGACACCTAAGGGCTTTAATTGATGCAGGGTGGGCCGTTTGTCACCTCCCCCGCCAGAGAGTTTGGAGTGGTGCTGGGTGGTGGCGGGGAGTTGTATGGTTCAAGGAGGTTACAGACACAGAGAGGGGGAAGAGGCTATGCAGTGACTTAAAGACAGGATAAGAATTCTAAATTCAAGACATTGTTGGACCGAGAGGCCATCCAGAGATGCAATGGAATAGTCGAGTCTTGTGGTGTGAAAGCCATGAATGAGGGTTTCAACAGCAGATGAGCTGAGGCAGGAGCAGAGACAGGTGATATTATGGAGGTGGAAATAGGCAGTCTTTATGATGGAGAGGATACGGGGACACAAGCAACACCACTTGGCAGCCAGTGCCACATGTGGTTCTGCAATAGTATTCAGGGACATGGTAAGGAGGTGAGATTGGGTCCAATGGCCAGTTCTAGAAATAAGGAATGTATACTCCTCCCATGACCTAGCAGTAAAAAATAAAACAGATTTATTAGCCAAGTGTGCAATACAATCTCATTTAAAAACAAGCTGTTCCCACAGCTATTAGTCTGTAATTTCAAGTCTCCAAATTTCTTGAGAGATATACAGTCTCATATCTTGGTGTGGTAAGAGAGGGTGTGGCTGAGTCCATTCCATCTTCACACTGGTTGTTTTGTGTGAGTAATGCCATTGATTGTCAGGCCAGCTCATCACTTCCTGAAGGGACTCTGTGATGCCGTGTCTTCTGGTTGCAGTGCCAGTACAGGATGATCAGTAACAGGATAAGCAGGACTAGGCACACGGTCAGTGCCACAATCAGAATCACCTCTGCAAAACAAACAAGCACATGGGCATTCAGTCCAGAAAAATGTGGGGTGGAATTTTCAAACATTCAGGACCACCTTCATGTTCCCAGAGAGTCATTTAACCAGCTTTCAGATGAGACGTTAAACCGAGACCCTGTCTGTCCTCTCTGGTGGATGTAAACATTGGCACTATTGGAGCTGGGGAGTTCTCCCCAGTATCCTGGCCAATATTTATCCTTCCTCCCAAATCACTAAAACAGATGATCTGGTCATTAACACACTGCTGTTTCTGGGATCTTTCTGTGTTTCCTACATTATAACAGTGCACTTCAAAAATGCTTCATTGATTGTGAAGTATTTTGGGAAGCCTGGAGGTTGTGGAAGGTGCCATAGAAATGCAAGCTTTCTTTCTTCCTTGAAATGTTACTGATCCTCACAGCTCAGGATAAAGTGTTCACTCAAGAGATGAGAACTATCTGTAAACTCTTGAAGAGGAATCTCCAGCAAAAATACCCGAAGCAAGAAAGGAAACTCAAAATCCCCCTCACTGTATCTGTGGCGAGTACCTCACCTCCCGACTCCCCAAAGCCGATCCACCATCTACAAGGCACAAGTCAGGAGTATGATGGAATACTCTCCACTTGCCTGGATGGGTGCAGCTCCAACACTCCAGGACAAAGCAGCCCACTTGATTGGCACCCCATTCACAAACATTCACTCCCTCCACCACCGACGCACAGTGGCAGCAGTGTGTACCATCTACAAGAAGCACTGCAGCAATGCACCAAGGCTCCTTCGACAGCACCTTCCAAACCCAAGACCTCTACCAACTACAAGGACAAGGGCAGCAAATGGTTGTGAACACCACCACCTGCAAGTTCCCCTCCAAGTCACACACCATCCTGACTTGGAACTATATCGCCGTTCCTTCACTGTCGCTGGGTCAAAATCCTGGAACTCCCTTCCTAACAGCACTGTGGGTGTACCTACCCCACATGGACTGCAGCGGTTCAAGAAGGCAGCTCACCACCACCTTCTCAAGGGCAATTAGGGATGGGCAATAAATGCTGGCCTTCAAGTCCACAAATTAAAAAAAAAACCCTCTGTACATTCACGAAACTGTCTCTTTTATTTATGATCTAATGTCCTTTGATCCTTCATCCCATTGTCCTGAGAGCTGAGTTTCTATTCTACCAATTTACTATCATCCCCTGTGTCCTGTTATTGACGGGATTGTGTCTCACCCAAGGTGTGTTTTCCCACAGCGGGCCAATTCCACCGAAAACCTAAATCTGCTCTTTGCTTGGAACTGATGCTCAAGCATGTTAAACTACCCTGCCACTTCCTCAGAATTCTACCACCGTCAATGTCAAAACATCAGTGGCCCACTGTGGGATCTGCCTCCAATCTTTGAATTAGTTCCAAGGCAAATGTCAGGAACAGAAGGAAGAGCTTGCCTTTTATATAGTAACATATCGCATCCTCAGAACGTCCCAAACTACTTCACAGCCAATTAGTTACTTCTTGAGTGCAGTCACATTTGTTACTTAACCAAATTAAATACAACTTACGCTCAGTTAGGGTTCAGCCACATCAAGAGCCCTTATTGAGTCGAACAGAGCCAGAATACCAGACTTGGGAATAGGCAGCATCATTATTCCCAAAGCTCACCAAACTGTGTCCAGTAACCCAGAGACCCCACCTCTGATCCACAAACCACCTGAACTGTGTCCAGTAACCCAGAGACCCCACCTCTGATATACAAACCACCTGAACTGTGTCCAGTAACCCAGAGACCCCACCTCTGATCCACAAACCACCTGAACTGTGTCCAGTAACCCAGAGACCCCACCTCTGATATACAAACCACCCGAACTGTGTCCAGTAACCCAGAGACCCCACCTCTGATATACAAACCACCCAAACTGTGTCCAGTAACCCAGAGACCCCACCTCTGATATACAAACCACCCGAACTGTGTCCAGTAACCCAGAGACCCCACCTCTGATCCACAAACCACCTGAACTGTGTCCAGTAACCCAGAGACCCCACCTCTGATATACAAACCACCCAAACTGTGTCCAGTAACCCAGAGACCCCACCTCTGATATACAAACCACCCGAACTGTGTCCAGTAACCCAGAGACCCCACCTCTGATCCACAAACCACCTGAACTGTGTCCAGTAACCCAGAGACCCCACCTCTGATCCACAAACCACCTGAACTGTGTCCAGTAACCCAGAGACCCCACCTCTGATCCACAAACCACCTGAACTGTGTCCAGTAACCCAGAGACCCCACCTCTGATATACAAACCACCCAAACTGTGTCCAGTAACCCAGAGACCCCACCTCTGATCCACAAACCACCCGAACTGTGTCCAGTAACCCAGAGACCCCACCTCTGATATACAAACCACCCGAACTGTGTCCAGTAACCCAGAGACCCCACCTCTGATCCACAAACCACCTGAACTGTGTCCAGTAACCCAGAGACCCCACCTCTGATCCACAAACCACCTGAACTGTGTCCAGTAACCCAGAGACCCCACCTCTGATCCACAAACCACCTGAACTGTGTCCAGTAACCCAGAGACCCCACCTCTGATCCACAAACCACCTGAACTGTGTCCAGTAACCCAGAGACCCCACCTCTGATCCACAAACCACCTGAACTGTGTCCAGTAACCCAGAGACCCCACCTCTGATCCACAAACCACCTGAACTGTGTCCAGTAACCCAGAGACCCCACCTCTGATCCACAAACCACCTGAACTGTGTCCAGTAACCCAGAGACCCCACCTCTGATCCACAAACCACCTGAACTGTGTCCAGTAACCCAGAGACCCCACCTCTGATATACAAACCACCCGAACTGTGTCCAGTAACCCAGAGACCCCACCTCTGATATACAAACCACCCGAACTGTGTCCAGTAACCCAGAGACCCCACCTCTGATCCACAAACCACCTGAACTGTGTCCAGTAACCCAGAGACCCCACCTCTGATATACAAACCACCTGAACTGTGTCCAGTAACCCAGAGACCCCACCTCTGATATACAAACCACCCGAACTGTGTCCAGTAACCCAGAGACCCCACCTCTGATATACAAACCACCCGAACTGTGTCCAGTAACCCCGAGACCCCACTTCTGATATACAAACCACCCGAACTGTGTCCAGTAACCCAGAGACCCCACCTCTGATATACAAACCACCTGAACTGTGTCCAGTAACCCAGAGACCCCACCTCTGATATACAAACCACCCGAACTGTGTCCAGTAACCCAGAGACCCCACCTCTTATACACAAACCACCTGAACTGTGTCCAGTAACCCAGAGACCCCACCTCTGATCCACAAACCACCTGAACTGTGTCCAGTATCCCCAAGACCCCACCTCTGATATACAAACCACCTGAACTGTGTCCAGTAACGCAGAGACCCCACCTCTGATATACAAACCACCCGAACTGTGTCCAGTAACCCAGAGACCCCACCTCTGATCCACAAACCACCTGAACTGTGTCCAGTATCCCCAAGACCCCACCTCTGATATACAAACCACCTGAACTGTGTCCAGTAACGCAGAGACCCCACCTCTGATATACAAACCACCCAAACTGTGTCCAGTAACCCAGAGACCCCACCTCTGATATACAAACCACCTGAACTGTGTCCAGTAACCCAGAGACCCCACCTCTGATATACAAACCACCCGAACTGTGTCCAGTAACCCAGAGACCCCACCTCTGATATACAAACCACCCGAACTGTGTCCAGTAACCCAGAGACCCCACCTCTTATACACAAACCACCCGAACTGTGTCCAGTAACCCAGAGACCCCACCTCTGATCCACAAACCACCTGAACTGTGTCCAGTATCCCCAAGACCCCACCTCTGATATACAAACCACCTGAACTGTGTCCAGTAACGCAGAGACCCCACCTCTGATATACAAACCACCCAAACTGTGTCCAGTAACCCAGAGACCCCACCTCTGATATACAAACCACCTGAACTGTGTCCAGTAACCCAGAGACCCCACCTCTGATATACAAACCACCCGAACTGTGTCCAGTAACCCAGAGACCCCACCTCTGATATACAAACCACCCGAACTGTGTCCAGTCACCCCGAGACCCCACCTCTGATATACAAACCACCCGAACTGTGTCCAGTAACCCAGAGACCCCACCTCTGATATACAAACCACCTGAACTGTGTCCAGTAACCCAGAGACCCCACCTCTGATCCACAAACCACCTGAACTGTGTCCAGTAACGCAGAGACCCCACCTCTGATCCACAAACCACCTGAACTGTGTCCAGTAACCCAGAGACCCCACCTCTGATATACAAACCACCCGAACTGTGTCCAGTAACCCAGAGACCCCACCTCTGATATACAAACCACCCAAACTGTGTCCAGTAACCCAGAGACCCCACCTCTGATATACAAACCACCCAAACTGTGTCCAGTAACCCAGAGACCCCACCTCTGATATACAAACCACCCGAACTGTGTCCAGTAACCCAGAGACCCCACCTCTTATACACAAACCACCTGAACTGTGTCCAGTAACCCAGAGACCCCACCTCTGATATACAAACCACCCGAACTGTGTCCAGTAACCCAGAGACCCCACCTCTGAATTACAAACCACCCAAACTGTGTCCAGTAACCCAGAGACCCCACCTCTTATACACAAACCCCCTGAACTGTGTCCAGTAACCCAGAGACCCCACCTCTGATACACAAACCACCTGAACTGTGTCCAGTAACCCAGAGACCCCACCTCTGATCCACAAACCACCTGAACTGTGTCCAGTAACCCAGAGACCCCACCTCTGATATACAAACCACCCGAACTGTGTCCAGTAACGCAGAGACCCCACCTCTGATCCACAAACCACCTGAACTGTGTCCAGTAACCCAGAGACCCCACCTCTGATATACAAACCACCCGAACTGTGTCCAGTAACCCAGAGACCCCACCTCTGATCCACAAACCACCTGAACTGTGTCCAGTATCCCCAAGACCCCACCTCTGATACACAAACCACCTGAACTGTGTCCAGTATCCCCAAGACCCCACCTCTGATATACAAACCACCTGAACTGTGTCCAGTAACCCAGAGACCCCACCTCTGATCCACAAACCACCTGAACTGTGTCCAGTAACCCAGAGACCCCACCTCTGATATACAAACCCCCTGAACTGTGTCCAGTAACCCAGAGACCCCACCTCTTATACACAAACCACCTGAACTGTGTCCAGTAACCCAGAGACCCCACCTCTGATATACAAACCACCTGAACTGTATCCAGTAACCCAGAGACCCCACCTCTGATATACAAACCACCCGAACTGTGTCCAGTAACCTCGAGACCCCACCTCTTATACACAAACAACCTGAACTGTGTCCAGTAACCCAGAGACCCCACCTCTTATACACAAACCACCTGAACTGTGTCCAGTAACCCAGAGACCCCACCTCTGATATACAAACCACCCGAACTGTGTCCAGTAACCTCGAGACCCCACCTCTGATATACAAACCACCTGAACTGTGTCCAGTAACGCAGACACCCCACCTCTTATACACAAACCACCCAAACTGTGTCCAGTAACCCAGAGACCCCACCTCTTATACACAAACCACCTGAACTGTGTCCAGTAACGCAGAGACCCCACCTCTTATACACAAACCACCCAAACTGTGTCCAGTAACCCAGAGACCCCACCTCTGATCCACAAACCACCTGAACTGTGCCCAGTAACCCAGAGACCCCACCTCTGATACACAAACCACCTGAACTGTGTCCAGTAACCCAGAGACCCCACCTCTTATACACAAACCACCCAAACTGTGTCCAGTAACCCAGAGACCCCACCTCTTATACACAAACCACCCAAACTGTGTCCAGTAACCAGAGACCCCACCTCTGATCCACAAACCACCTGAACTGTGTCCAGTAACCCAGAGACCCCACCTCTGATCCACAAACCACCTGAACTGTGCCCAGTAACCCAGAGACCCCACCTCTTATACACAAACCACCCAAACTGTGTCCAGTAACCCAGAGACCCCACCTCTGATCCACAAACCACCTGAACTGTGTCCAGTAACCCAGAGACCCCACCTCTGATACACAAACCACCTGAACTGTGTCCAGTAACCCAGAGACCCCACCTCTTATACACAAACCACCCAAACTGTGTCCAGTAACCCAGAGACCCCACCTCTGATATACAAACCACCTGAACTGTGTCCAGTAACCCAGAGACCCCACCTCTGATACACAAACCACCCAAACTGTGTCCAGTAACCCAGAGACCCCACCTCTGATATACAAACCACCTGAACTGTGTCCAGTAACCCAGAGACCCCACCTCTGATATACAAACCACCTGAACTGTGCCCAGTAACCCAGAGACCCCACCTCTTATACACAAACCACCCAAACTGTGTCCAGTAACCCAGAGACCCCACCTCTGATATACAAACCACCTGAACTGTGTCCAGTAACCCAGAGACCCCACCTCTGATCCACAAACCACCCAAACTGTGTCCAGTAACCCAGAGACCCCACCTCTGATCCACAAACCACCTGAACTGTGCCCAGTAACCCAGAGACCCCACCTCTTATACACAAACCACCCAAACTGTGTCCAGTAACCCAGAGACCCCACCTCTGATATACAAACCACCTGAACTGTGTCCAGTAACCCAGAGACCCCACCTCTGATACACAAACCACCCGAACTGTGTCCAGTAACCCAGAGACCCCACCTCTTATACACAAACCAACTGAACTGTGTCCAGTAACCCAGAGACCCCACCTCTGATATACAAACCACCTGAACTGTGTCCAGTAACCCAGAGACCCCACCTCTGATATACAAACCACCTGAACTGTGTCCAGTAACCCAGAGACCCCACCTCTGATATACAAACCACCCAAACTGTGTCCAGCAACCCAGACACCCCACCTCTGATCCACAAACCACCTGAACTGTATCCAGTAACCCAGAGACCCCACCTCTTATACACAAACCACCTGAACTGTGTCCAGTAACCCAGAGACCCCACCTCTTATACACAAACCACCCAAACTGTGTCCAGTAACCCAGAGACCCCACCTCTTATACACAAACCACCCAAACTGTGTCCAGTAACCCAGACACCCCACCTCTGATCCACAAACCACCCGAACTGTGTCCAGTAACCCAGAGACCCCACCTCTTATACACAAACCACCCAAACTGTGTCCAGTAACCCAGAGACCCCACCTCTTATACACAAACCACCCGAACTGTGTCCAGTAACCCAGAGACCCCACCTCTTATACACAAACCACCCAAACTGTGTCCAGTAACCCAGACACCCCACCTCTGATCCACAAACCACCTGGACTGTGTCCAGTAACCCAGAGACCCCACCTCTGATACACAAACCACCTGAACTGTGTCCAGTAACCCAGAGACCCCACCTCTGATACACAAACCACCCGAACTGTGTCCAGTAACCCAGAGACCCCACCTCTTATACACAAACCACCCAAACTGTGTCCAGTAACCCAGACACCCCACCTCTGATCCACAAACCACCCAAACTGTGTCCAGTAACCCAGAGACCCCACCTCTTATACACAAACCACCCAAACTGTGTCCAGTAACCCAGAGACCCCACCTCTTATACACAAACCACCCAAACTGTGTCCAGTAACCCAGAGACCCCACCTCTTATACACAAACCACCCGAACTGTGTCCAGTAACCCAGACACCCCACCTCAGATCCACAAACCACCCAAACTGTGTCCAGTATCCCCAAGACCCCACCTCTGATATACAAACCACCTGAACTGTGTCCAGTAACGCAGAGACCCCACCTCTGATATACAAACCACCCAAACTGTGTCCAGTAACCCAGAGACCCCACCTCTGATATACAAACCACCTGAACTGTGTCCAGTAACCCAGAGACCCCACCTCTGATATACAAACCACCCGAACTGTGTCCAGTAACCCAGAGACCCCACCTCTGATATACAAACCACCCGAACTGTGTCCAGTAACCCAGAGACCCCACCTCTTATACACAAACCACCCGAACTGTGTCCAGTAACCCAGAGACCCCACCTCTGATCCACAAACCACCTGAACTGTGTCCAGTATCCCCAAGACCCCACCTCTGATATACAAACCACCTGAACTGTGTCCAGTAACGCAGAGACCCCACCTCTGATATACAAACCACCCAAACTGTGTCCAGTAACCCAGAGACCCCACCTCTGATATACAAACCACCTGAACTGTGTCCAGTAACCCAGAGACCCCACCTCTGATATACAAACCACCCGAACTGTGTCCAGTAACCCAGAGACCCCACCTCTGATATACAAACCACCCGAACTGTGTCCAGTCACCCCGAGACCCCACCTCTGATATACAAACCACCCGAACTGTGTCCAGTAACCCAGAGACCCCACCTCTGATATACAAACCACCTGAACTGTGTCCAGTAACCCAGAGACCCCACCTCTGATCCACAAACCACCTGAACTGTGTCCAGTAACGCAGAGACCCCACCTCTGATCCACAAACCACCTGAACTGTGTCCAGTAACCCAGAGACCCCACCTCTGATATACAAACCACCCGAACTGTGTCCAGTAACCCAGAGACCCCACCTCTGATATACAAACCACCCAAACTGTGTCCAGTAACCCAGAGACCCCACCTCTGATATACAAACCACCCAAACTGTGTCCAGTAACCCAGAGACCCCACCTCTGATATACAAACCACCCGAACTGTGTCCAGTAACCCAGAGACCCCACCTCTTATACACAAACCACCTGAACTGTGTCCAGTAACCCAGAGACCCCACCTCTGATATACAAACCACCCGAACTGTGTCCAGTAACCCAGAGACCCCACCTCTGATATACAAACCACCCAAACTGTGTCCAGTAACCCAGAGACCCCACCTCTTATACACAAACCCCCTGAACTGTGTCCAGTAACCCAGAGACCCCACCTCTGATACACAAACCACCTGAACTGTGTCCAGTAACCCAGAGACCCCACCTCTGATCCACAAACCACCTGAACTGTGTCCAGTAACCCAGAGACCCCACCTCTGATATACAAACCACCCGAACTGTGTCCAGTAACGCAGAGACCCCACCTCTGATCCACAAACCACCTGAACTGTGTCCAGTAACCCAGAGACCCCACCTCTGATATACAAACCACCCGAACTGTGTCCAGTAACCCAGAGACCCCACCTCTGATCCACAAACCACCTGAACTGTGTCCAGTATCCCCAAGACCCCACCTCTGATACACAAACCACCTGAACTGTGTCCAGTATCCCCAAGACCCCACCTCTGATATACAAACCACCTGAACTGTGTCCAGTAACCCAGAGACCCCACCTCTGATCCACAAACCACCTGAACTGTGTCCAGTAACCCAGAGACCCCACCTCTGATATACAAACCCCCTGAACTGTGTCCAGTAACCCAGAGACCCCACCTCTTATACACAAACCACCTGAACTGTGTCCAGTAACCCAGAGACCCCACCTCTGATATACAAACCACCTGAACTGTATCCAGTAACCCAGAGACCCCGCCTCTGATATACAAACCACCCGAACTGTGTCCAGTAACCTCGAGACCCCACCTCTTATACACAAACAACCTGAACTGTGTCCAGTAACCCAGAGACCCCACCTCTTATACACAAACCACCTGAACTGTGTCCAGTAACCCAGAGACCCCACCTCTGATATACAAACCACCCGAACTGTGTCCAGTAACCTCGAGACCCCACCTCTGATATACAAACCACCTGAACTGTGTCCAGTAACGCAGACACCCCACCTCTTATACACAAACCACCCAAACTGTGTCCAGTAACCCAGAGACCCCACCTCTTATACACAAACCACCTGAACTGTGTCCAGTAACGCAGAGACCCCACCTCTTATACACAAACCACCCAAACTGTGTCCAGTAACCCAGAGACCCCACCTCTGATCCACAAACCACCTGAACTGTGCCCAGTAACCCAGAGACCCCACCTCTGATACACAAACCACCTGAACTGTGTCCAGTAACCCAGAGACCCCACCTCTTATACACAAACCACCCAAACTGTGTCCAGTAACCCAGAGACCCCACCTCTTATACACAAACCACCTGAACTGTGTCCAGTAACGCAGAGACCCCACCTCTTATACACAAACCACCCAAACTGTGTCCAGTAACCCAGAGACCCCACCTCTGATCCACAAACCACCTGAACTGTGTCCAGTAACCCAGAGACCCCACCTCTGATCCACAAACCACCTGAACTGTGCCCAGTAACCCAGAGACCCCACCTCTTATACACAAACCACCCAAACTGTGTCCAGTAACCCAGAGACCCCACCTCTGATCCACAAACCACCTGAACTGTGTCCAGTAACCCAGAGACCCCACCTCTGATACACAAACCACCTGAACTGTGTCCAGTAACCCAGAGACCCCACCTCTTATACACAAACCACCCAAACTGTGTCCAGTAACCCAGAGACCCCACCTCTGATATACAAACCACCTGAACTGTGTCCAGTAACCCAGAGACCCCACCTCTGATACACAAACCACCCAAACTGTGTCCAGTAACCCAGAGACCCCACCTCTGATATACAAACCACCTGAACTGTGTCCAGTAACCCAGAGACCCCACCTCTGATATACAAACCACCTGAACTGTGCCCAGTAACCCAGAGACCCCACCTCTTATACACAAACCACCCAAACTGTGTCCAGTAACCCAGAGACCCCACCTCTGATATACAAACCACCTGAACTGTGTCCAGTAACCCAGAGACCCCACCTCTGATCCACAAACCACCCAAACTGTGTCCAGTAACCCAGAGACCCCACCTCTGATCCACAAACCACCTGAACTGTGCCCAGTAACCCAGAGACCCCACCTCTTATACACAAACCACCCAAACTGTGTCCAGTAACCCAGAGACCCCACCTCTGATATACAAACCACCTGAACTGTGTCCAGTAACCCAGAGACCCCACCTCTGATACACAAACCACCCGAACTGTGTCCAGTAACCCAGAGACCCCACCTCTTATACACAAACCAACTGAACTGTGTCCAGTAACCCAGAGACCCCACCTCTGATATACAAACCACCTGAACTGTGTCCAGTAACCCAGAGACCCCACCTCTGATATACAAACCACCTGAACTGTGTCCAGTAACCCAGAGACCCCACCTCTGATATACAAACCACCCAAACTGTGTCCAGTAACCCAGACACCCCACCTCTGATCCACAAACCACCTGAACTGTATCCAGTAACCCAGAGACCCCACCTCTTATACACAAACCACCTGAACTGTGTCCAGTAACCCAGAGACCCCACCTCTTATACACAAACCACCCAAACTGTGTCCAGTAACCCAGAGACCCCACCTCTTATACACAAACCACCCAAACTGTGTCCAGTAACCCAGACACCCCACCTCTGATCCACAAACCACCCGAACTGTGTCCAGTAACCCAGAGACCCCACCTCTTATACACAAACCACCCAAACTGTGTCCAGTAACCCAGAGACCCCACCTCTTATACACAAACCACCCGAACTGTGTCCAGTAACCCAGAGACCCCACCTCTTATACACAAACCACCCAAACTGTGTCCAGTAACCCAGACACCCCACCTCTGATCCACAAACCACCTGGACTGTGTCCAGTAACCCAGAGACCCCACCTCTGATACACAAACCACCTGAACTGTGTCCAGTAACCCAGAGACCCCACCTCTGATACACAAACCACCCGAACTGTGTCCAGTAACCCAGAGACCCCACCTCTTATACACAAACCACCCAAACTGTGTCCAGTAACCCAGACACCCCACCTCTGATCCACAAACCACCCAAACTGTGTCCAGTAACCCAGAGACCCCACCTCTTATACACAAACCACCCAAACTGTGTCCAGTAACCCAGAGACCCCACCTCTTATACACAAACCACCCAAACTGTGTCCAGTAACCCAGAGACCCCACCTCTTATACACAAACCACCCGAACTGTGTCCAGTAACCCAGACACCCCACCTCAGATCCACAAACCACCCAAACTGTGTCCAGTAACCCAGACACCCCACCTCTGATCCACAAACCACCTGAACTGTATCCAGTAACCCAGAGACCCCACCCCTGATCCACAAACCACCCGAACTGTGTCCAGTAACCCAGAGACCCCACCCCTGATCCACAAACCACCCGAACTGTGTCCAGTAACCCAGAGACCCCACCTCTGATCCAAACCACCTGAACTGTGTCCAGTAACCCAGAGACCCCACCTCTGATCCACAAACCACCCAAACTGTGTCCAGTAACCCAGAGACCCCACCTCTGATCCACAAACCACCCGAACTGTGTCCAGTAACCCAGAGACCCCACCTCTGATACACAAACCACCCAAACTGTGTCCAGTAACCCAGAGACCCCACCTCTTATACACAAACCACCCAAACTGTGTCCAGTAACCCAGAGACCCCACCTCTGATCCACAAACCACCCGAACTGTGTCCAGTAACCCAGAGACCCCACCTCTGATACACAAACCACCCAAACTGTGTCCAGTAACCCAGAGACCCCACCTCTTATACACAAACCACCCAAACTGTGTCCAGTAACCCAGAGACCCCACCTCTGATCCACAAACCACCTGAACTGTGTCCAGTAACCCAGAGACCCCACCTCTTATACACAAACCACCTGAACTGTGTCCAGTAACCCAGAGACCCCACATCTGATCCACAAACCACCTGAACTGTGTCCAGTAACCCAGAGACCCCACCTCTGATCCACAAACCACCTGAACTGTATCCAGTAACCCAGAGACCCCACCTCTTATACACAAACCACCTGAACTGTGTCCAGTAACCCAGAGACCCCACCTCTGATCCACAAACTACCTGAACTGTGTCCAGTAACCCAGAGACCCCACTTCTGATACACAAACCACCTGAACTGTGTCCAGTAACCCAGAGACCCCACCTCTTATACACAAACCACCCGAACTGTGTCCAGTAACCCAGAGACCCCACCTCTTATACACAAACCACCTGAACTGTGTCCAGTAACCCAGAGACCCCACCTCTGATACACAAACCACCCAAACTGTGTCCAGTAACCCAGAGACCCCACCTCTTATACACAAACCACCCGAACTGTGTCCAGTAACCCAGAGACCCCACCTCTGATCCACAAACCACCTGAACTGTGTCCAGTAACCCAGAGACCCCACCTCTTATACACAAACCACCCGAACTGTGTCCAGTAACCCGATAAAGAAGCATCAGAGCCCACCCTGAACTGTGCCCAGTGTCCCCGATGTAGAAGCATCAGAGCCCACCCTGAACTGTGCCCAGTGTCCCCAATATAGAGGCATCAGAGCCCACCCTGAACTGTGCCCAGTATCCCTGATCCAGAGGCATCAGAGCCCACCCTGAACTGTACCCAGTATCCCTGATATAGAAGCGCCAGAGCCCACCCTGAACTGTGCCCTGTATCCCCGATCCAGCGGCATCAGAGCCCTCCCTGAACTGTGCCCAGTATCCCCGATATAGAAGCATCAGATCCCCCCCTGAGCTGTGCCCAATATCCCTGTTATCGAAGCATCAGAGCCCACCCTGAACTGTGCCCAGTATCCCCAATATAGAAGCATCAGAGCCCATCCTGAACTGTGCCCAGTGTCCCCAATATCGAAGCATCAGAGCCCACCCAGAACTGTGCCCAGTGTCCCCCATATAGAAGCATCAGAGCCCACCCTGAACTGTGCCCAGTGTCCCCCATATAGAAGCATCAGAGCCCATCCTGAACTGTGCCCAGTGTCCCCAATATCAAAGCATCAGAGCCCACCCAGAACTGTGCCCAGTGTCCCCCATATAGAAGCATCAGAGCCCACCCTGAACTGTGCCCAGTGTCCCCCATATAGAAGCATCAGAGCCCATCCTGAACTGTGCCCAGTGTCCCCAATATCAAAGCATCAGAGCCCACCCTGAACTGTGCCCAGCGTCCCCGATACATAAGCATCAGATCCCACCCTGAACTGTGCCCAATGTCCCCGAGACCCCCACCTCTAATATAGAAGCACCAGAGCGCACCCTCAACTGTGCCCAGTGTCCCCCAGACCCGCAACTCGAATATAGATGCACCAGAGCCCACCCTGAACTGTGCCCAGTGTCCCCGAGACCCCCATCTCGAATATAGCAGCACCAGAGCGCACCCTGAACTGTGCCCTGTGTTCCTGAGATTGTCATGAGGAGGAACAACTGTCCAGAATGAAAGAGGGCACCTAGCAGTAATGGTTGGAGTGACACATGACGGAATGCACAGGGGACCTTCCCAAGCTAATATAGGTCTGGGTCAACTTCCGGACAGACTATTGAGTCCTGTGTCAGTACATTACCTGTTTGATTGGTGCTACTAGACAGCTTGCATTCCTCATCTCGATTGTCAGAGATCAGATCTTTGGTGATTCGGATGAAGTCCTTTAAGGGACAGTGCTCAGTGCAGGATGGCAGAACGAGAAGGTGTGCCTCAGAATCAGTCGTGTTCCTGAAGTACATGTCCAGCGTGAAGGACCTGCAGAAGGCACATGTAGGCAGAATGTGTTCCATTCAGTGTGGGTCTGATAGAAACTGAATGAAACATAATAATATGAAGGAACAAATGCACTTTCGATGACAACTGACAGCGGCTAAGTTGCCCGAGACACTTGCAGTCCCCAGCACAGTACTGGCCCCTGTAGATCCATATCAGAAGTGCTCATCCATTTGACAGTAAGAAGCTCTAAATGTGTGTGTGTTCAAGTGTCTCTCTGCAACCTCCTCCAGCTCTGCAAGCCTTTGAGATCTCCAAGTTCCTCCAATTCTGGCCTCTTGAGCATCCCCGATTTTAATCTCTTCCACCATTGATAACCGCGCCTTCAGCTACTCTGAAATTTCCTCCTTAAACCTCTCTACTTCTCCTTTTGCCTTTAAGATGCTCCTTAAAACATAAAAATATCACTAAGCGTTTGGTCTTCGACTTAATATCTTCTTCTCTGGCTTGATGTCAAATTGTATTTTATAATAAGCCTATGAGGGAGTGCTGCACTGCCAGAGGAGCAGCACTGAGGGAGCGCTGCACTACTGGAGCAGCAGCACTGAAGGAGTGCTGCACTGTCAGAGGAGCAGCACTGAGGGAGCACTGCAGTGCCAGAGGTGCTGTATTGAGGGAGTGCTGTCATGCCAGAGGTAGTGTCTTTAGGATGAGAAATTAAACTGATACTCCTGTGCCGGAAACCATAGCTGCCAAAATGAGACATATTAATTTTGTCATATGGAACACTATTTTTGAACTGTTACTGGACATTGAAATAACTTGTTTAAAAAGACCACAACAGTGGCTGAAAACATGACTGCACATTTGCATTCTGAAAGACAGTTGCATGAAGAAGACAATGGGAATACTCCCTGATTCAATTAGCCAGATTGGATTTGATCAATAGTGATGATCAAGAGACATTAAGAGTCATTGAGCCAGCATTGTCTGGAAAGCCTGGAGGAATCCACAAATCTCGCAAATGAGGCTGCTCCAAACAATGGTCAGGGACAGGAGGGCGTGGCAGCAAGTGAGGCAGGTAGGAGGAATCAGCTTGTCGTGATGGAGCAGCCTCAGCTCCTGACCTTGTCCAACAGGTACAAGGTCCTTGCTACCTGTGTGGATGAAGAGAAGGACTGCAAGGTGGATGAGGGGACTGACCATGACACCATAGTGAAAGATGCTATTCCAGTGGGGAGAGTGAAGAGGAATGTGGTAGTGATAGGAGACAGTATCGTCAGGGGGATGAACACTGTTCTCTGTAGCTGCGACCGGGAGCTCCAACGGCTGTATTGCCTGCCCGGTGCCAGGGTTAAGGACATCTCCTCGCGGCTGGAGAGGAACCTGGAGTGGGATGATCCAGTTGTCGTAGTCCACATGGGAACCAGTGACATAGATAGAACCAGAAATTATGTTCTGCTTAGAGAATTTGAGAAGTTTGGGTCCAAACTAAAACACAGAACATCAAAGGTAATCATCTCCGGACTGTTACCTGAGCCACGCGCAAACTGGCACAGGGTCAAGCAGATTAGAGAATTAAACGCGTGGCTCAGAGAGTGGTGTGGGAAGAAGGGGTTTCAATTCTTGGGGCACTGGCATCAGTGCTCAGGGAAGAGGGAGCTATTCCGTTGGGATGGACTTCACTTGAACTGGACTGGAACCAGTGTCCTGGCCAATTGCATAACTAGGGCTGTGGACAGGGCTTTAAACAAATGGCGGGGTGGGGGGGGGGGGGGGGGGTGGGAGCGGTAAAGGGAAATTTAGAAATCCAAATAGAGGGGTCAGGGCATCGGAGCAGGATAGTGATGTGGGTAACTCCTAACAGAATGGGACAGGAAGGGACAGAGAGTTTAACAAAAATTGTACATTGGCAAATAAGGTCATTGCAGGGAATAGAGGTAAAAAAACAAAATTAAAGTTCCTTTATCTGAATGCACAAAGCAATTGTAATAAGATGGATGAACTAGTGGCACGAACAGAGGTAAATTATCTCGATCTAATTGCCATTACCGAGACATGGTTACAAGGAGATCAAGGTTCGGAAATGAATATCCCAGGGTACACAATATTTCGGACAGACAGACAGAATGGCAAAGGAGGAGGAGTAGCCCTGATATTAATGTCCTTATGACATCCTTTACTATGAAGGGATCTGGCCTCAGAAGATCATGAAGTAGAATCAGTTTGAGTGGAAATTAGGAATAGAGTCCGAAATGTATTAATTGTAGGGGACTTTAATCTTCATATAGACTGGAACAATCAAATTAGCAACAGTGGTCTAGAAGATGAATTTGCAGAATGCTTTCATGACAGTTTCTTGGAGCAATACATTGTAGAACCATCTAGGGATAAAGCTGTCTTAGACCTCGTATTGTGTAATGAAGCAGGGTTAATCAGCAATGTCACAGTAAAAGATCCACTGAGAAATAGTAATCATACCATTGAATTTCATGTTAAGTTTGAAAGTGACACATTTCAATCACAAACAAGAATCTTAAATTTAAACAAAGCCAATTACGAAGGTATGAAGGGAGAACTGGCTAATTGGGTAAATAGACTGGAAGGTATGGCGGTAAATGGACAGCGGGAAACATTTAAAGAAACAATTCAAAGGGTTCAACAAAAGTACATTCCGTTCAAAAACAAAAACTTGTCCAGAAATACCTATCCGTGGCTCACTCAGGATGTTAAGGACAGTATTAGACTAAATGAAGAGGCTTACAATGTTGCAAAAAATAGTAACAAGTCTGAGGATTGGGAGTGTTTTAGAAACCAGCAAAGGGCCACCAAAAAGTTGATAAAAAGGGAAAAAACAGAATATGAGAGTAAACTAGCCAGCAATTTAAAAACAGATTGAAAGAGCTTTTATAAGTACATCAAAAGGAAGCGAGTGGCTAAAGTAGATGTTGGTCCCTTAGAGGCAGAGACAGGAGAAATCATCATGGGAACTGAGGAAATGGCAGAGGCATTGAACAAATATTTTGTGTCTGTCTTCACAGTAGAAGACACAAGTTCCATACCAGAAATAGGCAATAACCTAGGGGCTAAAAAGAGTGAGGAAATTAAGGATATTGATATCAGTCAAGAAAAAGTATTGGAGAAATTTGAAGGATTAAAATATGACAAGTCCCCGAGACCAGATGGCCTACACTATAGGGTTTGAAAAGAGATAGCTGCAGAGATAGTGAATGCGCTGGATATGATTTTCCAGAATTCCTTAGATTCAGGAATGGTCCTGTCAGATTGGAAGTTGGCAAATGTTACGCCACTTTTCAAGAAAGGAGGTAGAGAGAAAACAGGGAACTACAGGCCAGTTAGCTTAACATCAGTCATTGGGTAAATGCTGGAAATGATTAAGTAAGTCTTAATATTGCACTTAGAAAAGCATTGTATGATTAGAACAAGTCAGCATGGTTTTACCAAAGGGATATCCTGTTTGACAAATTTATTAGAGTTTTTTGAGGATGTAACTAATAGGGCAGAGAAAGGGGAACCAGTAGTTGTAGTATACCTGGATTTTCAAAAGGCATTTGATAAGGTGCTACATGAAAGATTAACAGGCAAGATAAGGGCTCATGGTGTTGGGGGTAATATTAGCGTAGACAGACGATAGGTTAACAGACAGGAAGCAGAGAGTAAGCATAAATGGGCATTTTCAAGTTGGCAGGCAGTGAATAGTCGGGTGCAGCAAAAATCAGTGCTGGGGCCTCAGCTATATATGACTTGGATAAAGAGACAGAGAGTAATGTATCTAAATTTGCTGATGGTACAAGGCTTGGTGGAAAGGTAAGCTGTGGGGAGGATGTAGAGAGGCTGCAAAGAGATGAAGGCAGGTTAAGTGAGTAGGCAATAAGATGGCAAATGGAGCATAATGTAGGGAAGTGTGAAGTTGTTCACTTTGGCCATAAAAATAGAAAAGCAGATTTTTTTTTTTTATAAAAGGTGTAAAACTGGTAAGTGTTAATGTTCAGAGAGACTGGGGGGTAATCGTACAAGGAACGCACAAAGTTAAGATGCAGGTGCAGCATGTTATTAGGAAGGCAAATGGCATGTTGGCCTTTATTGCAAGGGGACTGGAGTACAGGAATAAAGAAGTCTTACTAAAATTATACAGGGCTTTGGTGTGACCGCACCTGGAATATTGTGTGCTGTTTTGGTTTCTACATTTAAGAAGGGATATGCTTGTACTGGAGACAGTGCAACGAAGATTTACTCAATTGGTCCCTGGAATGAGGGGGTTGTCCTATGATGAGAGGCTGAGTAAATTGGGCCTATATTCTCTGGCGTTTAGAAGAATGAGAGGTGATCTAATTGAGACATACAGGATTCTGAAAGGGCTTGATAGGGTAGAAGCTGAGAGATTGTTTCCACTGGTTGGGGAATCTAGTACACGGGGACACAGTCTCAGGATAAGGGGTCAATCATTCAGGACTGAGATGAGGAGAAATTACTTCGCACAAAGGCTTGTAAATCTTTGGAATTCTCTACCCCAGAGGGTTGTGGATGCTCCATCATTCTGTACATTCAAGGCTGGGATAGATTTTTGGTCTCGCAGGGAATCAAGGGATATGGGGAGTGGGCAGGAAAGTGGAATTGAATCCCAAGATCAGCCATGATGGTATTGAATGGCGGAGCAGGCTCGAAGGACCACATGGTCTACTTCTGCTCCTATTTCTTGCCCTTCTTGTAAGACAGAAGACCAGTGAAACAAGCTTGAAAGTGTGCACTGGGACCCAATAAGAATTGCAAGACTTAACTTCAATCAAAGACTTGACATCTAACCCAAAACCAGTAACTGAATTTCCAACTACTACTTCAAACTTTTCCCCCCTTTAATTCTTTCTCCTCCTCTGTCTCTATTTGTGTTTATTGCGTACGCATGTTAGTGTGGTTGCATCGTGTATTCTTAGTAGTTTTAACTGAGTTAGAGTTTTAAGGTTAATAAACTTACACCTTTCTTGTTTAAATCTGAGAAATCCTGTCAGGTTGATTTCTTCGCCATTACAATTAGAGAGCAGTGAGCAAGGACTTACTGACGGGAAGCTAAAAACATGTGTTTAAAAAAATTAAACCTGGTTAAGGCCAAACCAGGAAAAGGCTGAGAGGGGAGCCCTAGACCCCTGCCTCACCTTCCTACTCAAGTGGAGGTAAAAACATTTCTGCAAAAAGACTGGGACACTTTACTACTTTAAAAGGTGCTATATAAATGCAAGTTATTGTTGTTTTGATCCAGAAGTCAGCTTTATTGTGTGCCGGTTACTCGTGGCCAGGGTGCTGAATACATAGATTCAGGCAGCGAGACACACTGTGGGAAGGTCGTGGGATCTCAATCCATTGTAGGGTTGCCCCAGCTGGCATCACTCCTGCAAGCGGTAAGTAGAATAGTGACTA
>NW_027141365.1:0-63617 GCF_036365525.1 Heterodontus francisci | reverse complement strand
TGAGAGGGGAAGGAGGAGGGGTGGGGGAGAGGGGAAGGAGGAGGGTGGGGGAGAGGGGAAGGAGGAGGGTGGGGGAGAGGGGAAGGAGGAGGGTGGGGGAGAGGGGAAGGAGGGGGGGTGGGGGAGAGGGGAAGGAGGGGGGTGGGGGAGAGGGGAAGGAGGAGGGGGGGGTGGGGCAGAGGGGAAGGAGGAGGGGGGGGTGGGGCAGAGGGGAAGGAGGAGGGGGGGGGTGGGGCAGAGGGGAAGGAGGAGGGAGGGGGGGGTGGGGCAGAGGGGAAGGAGGAGGGAGGGGGGGTGGGGGAGGAGGAGGGGGGGGGTGGGGCAGAGGGGAAGGAGGAGGGAGGGGGGGTGGGGGAGGAGGAGGGGGGGGTGGGGCAGAGGGGAAGGAGGAGGGAGGGAGGGGGGGGAGGAGGATGGAGGGGGAGAGGGGGGGGAGGGGGGGAGGAGGAGGGAGGGGGGGTGGGGGAGAGGGGGTGGGGGAGGAGGAGGGAGGGGGGGTGGGGGAGAGGGGGGGGAGGAGGAAGGAGGGGGGGGTGGGGGAGAGGGGGGGGAGGAGGAGGGTGGGGAGGAGGAGGGAGGGGGGGTGGGGGAGAGAGGGGGGGGAGGAGGAGGGGGGGGGAGGAGGAGGGAGGGGGGTGGGGGGGGAGGAGGAGGGGGGGGGAGGAGGAGGGAGGGGGGTGGGGGAGGAGGAGGGAGGGGGGGTGGGGGAGAGGGGGGGGAGGAGGAGGGAGGGGGGGTGGGGGAGAGAGGGGGGAGGAGGAGGGAGGGGGGGTGGGGGAGAGAGGGGGGAGGAGGAGGGAGGGGGGGTGGGTGAGGGAGGGGGTGGAGGAGGGAGGGGGGGTGGGTGAGGGAGGGGGGGTGGGTGAGGGAGGGGGGGGGAGAGGGGGAGGAGGGTGGAGAGGGGGAGGAGGGTGGGGGGTGGGGGGAGGAGGAGGGAGGGGGGGGTGGAGAGGGGGGAGGGGGAGAGGGGGAGGAGTAGGGAGGGGGGGTGGGGGAGAGGGGGAGGAGGGAGGGGGGGTGGGGGAGAGGGGGAGGAGGAGGGAGGGGGGGTGAGAGAGGGGGAGGAGGAGGGAGGGGGGAGGGTGGGGGTGAGGGAGAGGGGGAGGAGGAGGGAGGGAGGAGAGGGGGAGGAGGAGGGAGGGGGGAGGGTGGGGGGGAGGAGGGAGGAGGGGTGGAGGAGGGGGGGTGGGGGAGGGGGGAGGAGGGGGGGAGGAGGGAGGAGGGGTGGAGGAGGGGGGGTGGGGGGGGAGGAGGGGGTGGGAGGGGGAGGGGGGGAGGAGGAGGGAGGGGGGGTCGGGGGTGGGAGAGGGTGGGTGGGAGGAGAGGGAGCGGATGGGGTAGGGGAGAGGGTGGGTGGGAGAGGAAGGGGTAGGGGGAGAGGGTGGGTGGGAGAGGAAGGGGTAGGGGAGAGGGTGGGTGGAGGAGAGGGGAGAGGAAGGGGTAGTGGGTGAGGGGAGGTGGTGGGGGAGAGCAAGAGGGGGGATGATAGGGAGGGGGTGGAGGGAGAGGAAGGGGGGGGAGGAGAGGGGAGAGGAAGGGGTGGGGGGAGAGGGGAGGGAGGGTGGAGGGGATGATAGGGAGGGGGTGGGTGGGAGAGGAAGGGGTGGGGGGAGAGGGGAGGGAGGGTGGAGGGATGATAGGGAGGGGGTGGGTGGGAGAGGAAGGGGTAGGGGGAGAGGGTGGGTGGGAGAGGAAGGGGTAGGGGGAGAGGAAGGGGTAGGGGGAGAGGAAGGGGTAGGGGGAGAGGAGGGGTAGGGGGAGAGGAAGGGGTAGGGGGAGAGGGTGGGTGGGAGAGGAAGGGGTAGGGGGGGAGAGGAGGGTGGGGGAGGGAGGGTGTGGAGGGAGGGGAGGAGGGTGGGTGGGAGAGGGAAGGGGTAGGGGTGAGGTGGGTGGGAGGAGAGGGGAGAGGGGGAGGGGGTGAGGGAAGGGGGTGGGGGGGGGAGGAGGGGGGAGGGAGGTGGGAGGGGGATGATAGGGAGGGGGTGGGGGAGAGGATAGGGAGGGAGGGGGTGGGGGAGAGGATAGGGAGGGAGGGTGGGGGTGGCAGGTAAGAGGGGTGGGTGGGTGATGGATGGCGGAGGGTAGTTGGTGGGTGAGGGTGTGTGCGTGGGAGGAGGGAGTGTGAGAGTGAGGAAGGGCGGAAGTATGAGAGGTAGAGAGGGAGGGTGTGTGTCAGAGAACTGGATAATAAAAATGAGCTGGAGTCAGCTATCTGGCACTTGGAGCCTGCTTCCCTGTTCAGTAGTATCGTAGCTGATGATCGATCTCAACTCCTCCTTCCCGCGTTACCTTTTTAATTTGTTCATATGATACAAGGGGAGGCGGCGGTGTAGTGGTGTTATCACTGGATGAGTAACTCAGAGACCCAGGGTATTGCTCTGAGGACATGGGTTCAACTCCCACCACAGCAGAAGGTGGAATCTGAATTCAGTTAATAAATCTGGAATTAAAAACTAGTCTAATGATGGCCATGAAACCATTGTCGATTGTTGTAAAAACCCATCTGGTTCAGTAATGTCCTTTGGGGAAGGAAATCTGCTGTCCTTACCTGGTCTGGCCTACATGTGACTCCAGACCCACAACAATGTGGTAGACTCTTGCATGGCCTAGCAAGCCACTCAGTTGTATCTGACCGCTGCAAAGTCAATAAAGAGTGAAACTGGACGGACGATCCAGCATCGACCTAGGTATTGGAAATGACAATGGCAAACCCAGCCCTGTCGACCCTGCAAAGTCCTCCTTACAAACATCTGGGGGCTTGTGCCAAAGTTGGGAGAGCTGTCCCACAGACTAGCCAAGCAGCAGCCTGACATTGTCATACTCATGGAATCATACCTGACAGACAATGTCCCAGACACCACCATCACCATCCCCGGGTATGTCCTGTCCCACCGGCAGGACAGAACCAGCAGAGGTGGTGGCACAGTGGTACACAGTTGGGAGGGAGTTGCCCTGGGAGTCCTCAACATCAACGCCAGACCCCATGAAGTCTCATGGCATCAGGTCAAACATGGGCAAGGAAACTTGCCGCCCTCCCTCAGCTGATGAGTCAGTATTCAATGTTGAACACCACTTGGAGGAAGCACTGAGGGTAGCAAGGGCACTGAATTTACTCTGGATGGGGGACTTCAATGTCCATCACTAAGAGTGGCTTGGTAGCACCACTGCTGGCTGAGTCCTCAAGGACATAGCTTCTAGACTGCGTCTGTGGCAGATGGTGAGGGAACCAACAAGAGGGAAAAACATACTTGACCTCGTCCTTACCAGTCTGCCACAGATGCATCTGTCCATGACCGTATTGGTAGGAGTGATCACCACCCAATCCTTGTGGAGACAAAGTCCCGCCTTCACATTGAGGATACTCATCATCGTGTTGTGTGGCACTACCACCATGTTAAATGGGATAGATTTCAAACAGATGTAGCACTTCACTGTTGCTGGAACTCCCTAACAGCACTGTGGGTGTCCCTACCTCACGTGGACTGCAGCAGTTCAAGAAGGCAGCTCACCCCCACCTTCTCGAGGGCAATTAAGGATGGGTAATAAATGTTGGCCTAGCCACTGACGCCCACATCCCATGAATGAATTTTTAAAAAATGAGAGTTGCTGACAAGGCCACAATTCATTCCTAATCCCTAGTTGCCTTGAGAAGGTGGTGGTGAGCTGCCTTCTTGAACTGCTGCAGTCTTTGGGGTGTAGTTACACCCACAGTGCTGTCAGGAAGGGAGTTCCAGGATTTTGATCCAGCGACAGTGAAGGAACGGCGAGATAGTTCCAAGTCAGGATGGTGTGTGACTTGGAGGAGAAATTGCAGGTGGTGGTGTTCCCATGCATTTGCTGCCCTTGTCCTTCTAGTTGGTAGAGGTCGTGGGTTTGGAAGGTGCTGTCTAAGGAGCCTTGTTGCGTTGCTGCAGTGCATCTTGTAGATGGTACACACTGCTGCCACTGTGCATTGGTGGTGGAGGGAGTGAATGTTTGTGGATGGTGTGTCAATCAAGTGGGCTGCTTTGTCCTAGATGGTGTCGAGCTTCTTGAGTGTTGGAGCTGCACCCATCCAGGCAAGTGGAGAGTATTCCATCACACTCCTGACTTGTGCCTTGTAGATGGTGGACAGGCTTTGGGGAGTCAGGTGGTGAGTTACTCACTGCAGGATTCCCAGCCTCTGACCTGCATCTTGCAGTCAAGATATTTGTTCCTGGTCCAGTTCTGCCCAATGGTGATCCCAGGTTGTTGATGGTGGGGGATTTAATGATCATAATGCCTTTGAATGTCAAGGGAGATGGTTAGATTCATCTTGTTGGAGATGGTCATTGTATGGCACCTGTGTGGAGCGAATGTAAATTGCCGCTTAATTCAGCCCAGGCCTGAACGGTGTCCAGGTCTTGCTGCATGCAGGCACAGACTGCCTCGTTATCTGAGGAGTTGCAAACGGAACTGAACATTGTGCAATCATCTACGTATATCCCCATTATGTTGGAGGAAAGATCATTGATGAAGCAGCTGAAGATGGTTGGGCCTAGGAGATTACCCTGATGAACTTCTGCAGCAATGTCCTGGGACTGAGATGATTGACCTCCAACAACCACAATCATTTTCCTTTGTGCAGGTTATGACTGAAACCAGGGGGAATTTTTCCTCTTATTCCTATTTTTTTTTTTATTCCTTCATTCATGGGATGTGGGCTTCAATTTTACTATGGCTCCTTGATGCCACACTTGGTCAAATACTGCATTGATAAGGGTAGTCACTCACCTCACCTCACCTCTGGAATTCAGTTCTTTCGTCCATGACCAAGGCTGTAATGACATCTGGTGCCAAGTAGTCCTGGTAGAAACCAAACTGAGTAGGTTATTGGTAAGTGCTGCATTTTAGCACTACCCCCATATCCTTCAATTCCTTTTGTATCCAAAAGTCTGTCGATCTTTGTCTTGGATATACTCAATAATTGAGCATCCATAACCTCCTGGGATAGAGAATTCCAATGATTCACAACCCTTCGAGTGAAGAAATTTCTCCTCATCTCAGTTCTCAATGGCCAATCCTGTATTCTGGGTCTGTGACCCCGTGTCTCCAGCCAGTAGAAACATTTTCTCAGCATCTACCCTGTCCAGCCCCTTAAGAATTCTTCTAAATTGCAGGGAATATTGGCTGAGTCTACTCAATCTCCCCAAGTTGGACAATTCCCTCATCCCAGGAACCAGTCGAGTGAACCTTCGTTGCACTCCCTCTAGAGCAAGTATGTCCTTTCTCAGGTCAGAAGACCAAAGCTGTCCACGGTACTCCTGGTGTGGCCTCGGCAATCCCCTCTATAATTGTAGTAAGACTTCTCGCTATTCCAGGATCATCTTGGAATGCAAAGTCAACCCCCGGCTCATTTTCTCTACAGCAAACCATCTCCTTGAATTCCTTTCCCCATCTCCTCCACCCTCACCTCCAACAATAAGTGCGAGGAGCTCATGGATTTCTTTATCACTAAGATCGAAACCATCCGATCAGCTGCCTCTGCCATGTCCCTCCCTTCCACTAGATCACCTGGACAAACTTTCTATGATGCTACCCTCCCCTGCCCCCCTGCCCTAGCCCTGAATTCCCATGTTTCCCTAGTTTCTCTCTCATTTCTCCTCATGCCCTCTCTAAGCTCTTCTTGTGCACGAGACCCACCTTCTGCTCCCTCAATCCTATTCTCATTAAACTGTTGATCACCCAACTTCCCCTCCTGGTCCCCACGTTAGCCGATATTGTAAACAGTTCTCTTTCTTCAATGCCGTCCAGCTGGGTGAGGAGAGATGAGGTCAAAGAGCAGGTATTATAGCTCCTGCAATTGCTTGGGAAGGTGCCGTTGGAAGGGGACGAGATGTCGGGGGTAATGGAGGAGTGGACAAGGGTGTTGCGGAGGGAACGATCCCTTCGGAATGCTGACAGAGGAGGGGAGGGAAAGATGCATTTGGTGGTGGCATCATGCTGGAGGTGGCGGAAATGGTGGAGGATAATCCTCTCTCCTCAATCCAAGGCCCCAAACACTCCTCTCAGATGAAGCAGCGATTTACTTGTGCTTCGTTCAATGTAGTATACTGTATTCATTGCTCACTCCTCTACACTGGGGAGACCAAACGCAGATTAGGTGACCGCTTTGCTGAACACCTCCGCTCAGTCCGAAAGCAGGACACCGAGCTTCCAGTTGCTTGCCATTTCAACGCTCCTCCCTGCTCTCATGCTCACATCTCTGTCTTTGGCCTGCTCCAGTGAACATCAACGCAAGCTCGAGGAACAGCAATTGATCTTTCGATTAGGCACTCTACAACCTTACAGACTGAACATTGAGTTCAAGAACTTCAGATCATGACTGGCCATTTTTAATATTTTATTTTTTAACCATGTGCCTGCTTTTCATGTAGTCAGAGCTGCTCATTATTCTGCTATTAACACTCTCTCTGGACTAATGCTAAGATAGAGGGTAGCAGTGGAAGGGTGCTTTTCTGAATGGAGGGATATGACTAGTGGTGTTCTGCAGGGATCAGTGCTGGGACCGTTGCTCTTTGTAGTATATATAAATGATTTGGAGGAAAATGTAGCTGGTCCGATTAGTAAGTTTGTGGACGACACAAAGGTTGGTGGGGTTGCGGAAAGTGATGAGGTTTGTCAGAGGGTACAGCAGGATATAGATCGGTTGGAGACTTGGGCAGAGAAATGGCAGATGGAGTTTAATCTGGAAAAATGGGAGGTAATGCATTTTGGAAGGTCTAGTACAGGTAGGAAGTATACAGTAAATGGCAGAACCCTTAGGAGTATTGACAGGCAGAGAGATCTGGGCGTACAGGTCCACAGGTCACTGAAAGTGGCAACGCAGGTGGATAAGGTAGTCAAGAAAGCATACGGCATGCTTGCCTTCATCGGTCGGGGCATAGAGTATAAAAATGGGCAAGTCATGTTGCAGCTGTACAGAACTTTAGTTAGGCCACACTTAGAATATTGCGTGTAATTCTGGTCGCCACACTACCAGAAGGACATGGAGGCTTTGGAGAGGGTACAGAAGAGGTTTACCAAGATGTTGCTTGGTCTGGAGGGCATTAGCTATGAGGAGAGGTTGGATAAACTCGGATTGTTTTCACTGGAATGACGGAGGTGGAGGGGCGACATGATAGAGGTTTACAAAGTTATGAGCAGCATGGACAGAGTGGATAGTCAGAAGCTTTTTCCCAGGGTGGAAGAGTCAGTTATTAGGGGACATAGGTTTAAGGTGAGAGAGGCAAAGTTTAGAGGGGATGTGCGAGGCAAGTTCTTTACACAGAGGGTGGTGAGTGAGTGCCTGGAACTTGCTGCCGGGGGAGGTGGTGGAAGCAGGTACGATAGCGACGTTTAAGAAGCATCTTGACAAATACATGAATAGGATGGGAATAGAGGGATACGGACCCCGGATGTGCAGAAGGTTTTAGTTTAGGAAGGCATCAAGATCAGCGCAGGCTTGGAGGGCCGAATGGCCTGTTCCTGTGCTGTACTGTTCTTTGTCTTTCACCTCAAGCATTAACACACACTTTGCCTTTGTCCTAGGACAGCTTTGTTATTTAATCTCCCTCTGCCCTATCAAACACCTTCCTCTTTGTTCTCTCCTCCACCCCCCTCCTCTTTACTTGCTTAAAACCTAATTCTTTTCTAACCTTTGCCAGTTCTGATGAAAGGTCACAGACCTGCAACATTAACTTTGCTTCTCTCTCCACAGACGCTGCCAGACCTGCTGAGTATTTCCAGCAGTTTTTGTTTTGTTTCAGATTTCCAGCATATGCAGTGTTTTGCTTTTATTAAAATAATAAACCTGTTGTGGTCAAACAAGGAGAGGGAAAAGACAGGAGCCCTTCGACGACTCCTCACCTGATCATAACACTCTCTACACCTCTCTGCCTTGCTTTCCCCCTTTAAGACACTCCTTAAAACTCTTTGACCAAGCTTTGGTCATCTGACCTAATATCTCCTTTTGTGGCTCAGTGTCGTACTTTGTTTTATAGTGCTCCTGTAAAATGCTTTGGAACATTTTATTACGTTAAAGGTGCTTTACAAATATAAGTTCCTGTTGTTTCATAAATCCGTGTTGACTCTGCTTAATCATATTATGATGTTATAAGTGTCCTGTTACCATATCCCTAATAATAAATTTTAGCATTAGTTCACTGTTTTCTCTCTTTCTCCTTGCTACCTTCCAATTTTTGGGAGGTATTCTCGAAGTTAATAAATTCTGGAAGATCAAAACCACTGCATCCACTATCGCTGCAGCCATTTCTTTTAAGACCCCAGGATGCAGGCCATCAGGTCCAGGGGACTTGTCAGCCTTTAGTCCCATTAGTTTTCCAAATACTTTTTCCCTAGTGATAGTGATTTGTTTTAAGTTCCTCCCTCCCTTTTACCCCTGATTTTCTTCTTTTTGGATGCTTTTAGTGTCTTCTACTGTGAAAGCGAAGACCAAAGTACGGAAAGTCCTCATAAGAAAACTCTTTGCTGAAAGCGAAGACCAAAGTACGGAAAGTCCTCATAAGAAAACTCTTTGCTGATGATGCTGCATTAACATCTCACACTGAAGAGTGTCTGCAGAGACTCATTGACAGGATTGCGGCTGCCTGCAATGAATTTGGCCTAACCATCGGCCTCAAGAAAACGAACATCACGGGACAGGACGTCAGAAATGGCCCATCCATCAATATCGGCCACACTCTGGAAGTGGTTCAAGAGTTCACCTACCTCGGCTCAACTATCACCAGTAATCTCTCGATGCAGAATTAAACAAGCGCATGGGAAAGGCTTCCTCTGCTATGTCCAGACTGGCCAAGAGAGTGTGGGAAAATGGCGCACTGACACGGAACACAAAAGTCCAAGTGTATCAAGCCTGTGTCCTCAGTACCTTGCTCTACAGCAGCGAGTCCTGGACAACGTACATCAGCCAAGAGCGATGAGTCAATTCTTTCCATCTTCGCTGCCTCCGGAGAATCCTTGGGATCAGGTGGCAGGACCGTATCTCCAACACAGAAGTCCTCGAGGCGGCCAACATCCCCAGCATATACACCTACTAAGCCAGCGGCGCCTGAGATGGCAGGATCCCCAAGGACGCACTGTACAGCGAGCTCGTCACTGGTACCAGACCCACCGGCTGTCCATGTCTCCGCTTTAAAGACATCTGCAAACGTGACATGAAGTCCTGTGACATTGATCACAAGTCGTGGGAGTCAGTTGCCAGCGATCGCCAGAACTGGCGGGCAACCATAAAGGCGGGGCTAAAGCGTGGCGAGTCGAAGAGACTTAGCAGTTGGCAGGAAAAAAGACAGAAGTGCAAGGAGAGAGCCAACTGTGTAACAGCCCCGACAACCAATTTTATCTGCAGCACCTGTGGAAGAGCCTGTCACTCTAGAATTGGCCTTTATAGCTACTCCAGGCGCTTACCCATTGTCTCTCGAGACAAGGAGGCCAAAGAAAAAAAAGAACTGTGAAGACAAATACAAAATACGTGTTTAAATTCTCTGCCATTTTCCTGTTTCCCTTTAATTCCCTAGTCTAATCCTCTAAGGGACCAATGTTTACTTTAGCTACTCTCTTCCTTTTTATATATTTGTAAAAGCTCTTCCTGTCTTTTATATTTCTTACTGGTTTACTTTGCTGGTTTCTAAAATTTTCTCAAATTCCGGCCAACCACTAATCTTCACAGCATTGTCCATCTTTTTTCTCAATTTCATACCATCCATGAATAGTTCATCCTTCTCGTCTGTCTGGCTTAATGAAATATCTCCTTAAATGTCTGCCACTGCTTATCTACCATCTTACCTTTTAACCTATATTCGCAGTCCACTTTAGTGAACTCTGTCTGTAATTGTAATTGCCTTTATTTAAGTTTAAGACACTAGTTTCAGACCGAAATTTCTCACTTCAAACTGAGCGTGAAATTCTATCATGTTATGATCACTCTTCCTGCGAGGATCTCTTACTGTGAGATCATTCATTAATCCTGTCTCATTACACATTATTAAATCTAAAACAGCCTGTTCCCTGGTTGGTTCCTATTTACGTATCTTTAGAAACAATTCTAATCTTTTTATATCTAGGTAGACAACTCTTATTCTTTTACTTTCCTTATCAATTTCTTGGTCCTCCTTTGCTGAATTCTAAACTCCTCCCAGTCCTCAGGTTTACTGCTCTTTTTGGCAACATTATAAGCCTCTTCCTTTGATCTAATACTCCTCTTGTTAGCCACAGCTGGACCACCTTTTCTGTGGGGATTTTCTGCCTTAAAGAGGGAGAGAGTGAGAATGTGAGTACATGATAATGCTAGAGCGAATGGAAGGAGAGTAAGAGTGCAGATCTCAGGAGGCACAGAGTAAAAGGGAAAAAGAGAGACTGCATGAGGGAGAGACAAGGACAAGGAGTGCTGGAGGGTAGAAATACTGCCATAACTGACAGTAAGTATTTGATCAGGAAGAATATAAAAGGTTTTGGAGAAAGGGTCAGGACCTAGGATTAGAATAGTCACTTGGTACACAAATTGAGTACTGCTGAAAAAAAAGGGACATGCTGTCGAGTTTTCAAAGGGAGCAACAATTTATACTGCATGAGAAAAGGGTGCTGATTGGTTGCCTCTGGTCAAGGCATTGCCATGGAGAATGCACCAAGGAACTACTGTCCCCCATGCAATGCCAGGACATGTTCCTTTTGCCTGCAGAGGACAGGTCCCTGCGTGTAAAAATATGTAGCTTCTAGCAAGCATAACTGAGCCACATTGTGAGCCCAACTGATAATCTTAAATTGGTTATGAGTGTAATGCTTAGCGTAATTACACTAACAACCAATTTAAGATTATCAGTCGGGCTCACAATGATTTTGGGAACTGAACAGATATCTTTCCCAAGAGTTGCAGTCCTAAACAAAATCAACAAACACATCTAAATATTCAGTGAAATCATTCGCTTTTTATTAGATATATTGAATATACACATATTTGACTTGTTTGTCTCAACAAACAAAAAAAGTCACATTTCTGATAAATTGTCATCAATAAAATATGATCAACAAAGTAATGATTCAAGTTAATTTTGTTTCACAAAGGAAATACTGCTTCAATCGCCGGTTCCATTTCTTGAGATGAATCATTCCATTTGGCAACCTGTCAAAAAAATTCTCGATCAGTCTCTTTACTAAATCTACTTTGTGAACAAAGAACAGTACAGCACAGGAACAGGCCATTCGGCCCTCCAAGCCTGCGCCGATCTTGATGCCTGCCTAAACTAAAGCCTTCTGCACTTCCGGGGCCCATATCCCTCTATTCCCTTCCTATTCATATATTTGTCAAGACGTCTCTTAAACGTCGCTATCGTATCTGCTTCCACCACCTCCCCTGGCAGCATGTTCCAGGCACTCACCACCCTCTGTGTCAAAAACTTGCCTCGCACATCCCCTCTAAACTTTGCCCCTCTCACCTTAAACCTATGTCCCCTAGTAACTCAGTCTTCCACCCTGGGAAAAAGCTTCTGACTATCCACTCTGTCCATGCCGCTCATAACTTTGTAAACCTCTATCAGGTCGCCCCTCCACCTCCGTCGTTCCAGTGAAAACAATCCGAGTTTTTCCAACATCTCCTCATAGCTAATGCCCTCCAGACCAGGCAACATCCTGGTAAACCTCCTCTGTACCCTCTCCAAAGCCTCCACGTCCTTCTGGTAGTGTGACCTAACTAAGTAAGTAATAATAATAATACTTACTGAAGCGAAGCATGAAGTTATTCTCCCTCCTTATGAGATGCCTGGGTGAGAAGGACTTGGGTGGTTTATCTCAGCTCTTATTTCCTTTGCTGGGCAGGCACTCCATGTTGATCAGCCGAACCATTAACATGGACCCAATGCTAACCCAATTCCCTTGCTGCTACAGGGAGGCTTTCTGCTGGGAGAGTGGGACGGGAGGGGGGAGGGATGGGGTGGTGGGTATGCCTGTCAACTGGCCTTGGTGGGGGGATTCAGGGACCTGATGGCTGAGGTCGGAGATGGCAGCCAGAAGCTCTCAGGGACCAATAATCAAGCTGCATTATACATATTTAAATGCACGCATGCTTGTGCTGACCCACCCCTCCTCCCTAAAATCTGAGGAGGGTGCTGTTGCGAGCTCCACTGCCAGCTTTTTGGGGTAACCATATATTGGGGCAATGGCCTGACGTTAGGCAGCCTCCACATCCCGTTTCCTGACCTTTTCCTCTGGGGGAGGAGACACAGATCGGGAACATTGGCTGCTTTAACATCTGGAGTTATTAGGTCCTCGTAAGTGGACTAAATTGGGTGTCAAGCTCTGCACAGACTCTCCCTTCAGATGTTTAAACAATGCAGCATTCACACTCTACAGATGTTTCAGTTAATTACAGATATAGAAGCAGCACTGCACAATCAAACAATACGTACCTCTTACTGACAGAGTTTAAGAGGAAGTATTCGGACCCAACTGTTGAACATCTTCAGCCTTTAAAATACATCATTGCATTCACCAAGTTATTTTTCCAACAAAAACAGTCAGCACAAAATATTAGGATGCTTAGTCCTCATCATTCAACAGTAAAGAATCTGACTTTCCAAGCGATATTATCTTCTTACATACAATTTCTTGAACTGGATTGTTAGTTACAGCATACCCCAACCCCCAGCATGATGTGTGCAGGGGTGGAATGTCATAAATCCTTTATAATGGGACAATCCAACTACAGCGGTGCAGTGCTACACAAATGCTTGATGAAATGATCTATCCGTGCAAGGGTAGAGTGTCAAGCAAACCCTTTATAATGTGATGATAGAGCTGTACATGGGTAATGTGCCATGCTAACTCTTAGTAATATGATGCTTCCCCCTGTACAGTACAGGAGTACAGTGCCATGTTAAATCTTTATGACGTGAAGATCTAACTGTACAGGGGTTCAGTGCCAAGACCCTTTTTAATGGGACAATTTATGCAAACCATTTATATTTGATGATCTATGTGCACAGGGCTACAGTGCCAAAACAGGGGTGTGAACAGTATTTTTTCTGACACAATTCCCTTTGGTTATCAATGGAATGGAGGCATAGATGGGAGATCGTGGAGTGTTGCAAGAAGTAAATCAGAAAAAAGGAGTGCCCTGAGGTCAAATGACATACTCTCAACCTGTGGCCAACTCTGGGAGCTGGAGGGTGGAAAGGAAATGTGGCACAGGCAGTGGAGAGGAGCACACTGAGAGTGGAACCAGGAATTAGCTCCATTTTGGAATAGTGTACAGAGTAATTTGAGACAGACTTGTGGTAAGTGTAGCAGGCTTAGGAGGAAGGGGTGACTTTGCACCTATGGACCCCAAAGCTCTTCACTGCTGGAGTTTTCCTCACCTCACGTCTGGGTCTGTTGTGCATTGAGAGAGACTGATTGTTGTGATTAGTCAACAACTCCATTATTATTGGATCATGTTACTAGCAGGATAGTGGAAGGTAAATTAAATGGATCTTGGTCTTCTTTCCTCTGGCAATTCCTATGTTCTATCACAGACAGGGAGAGAGATATAGAGAGTGAGCCAGACAAATGCTTCAGCCACTCAGATGATGGCTCTGCCCAGGGTCAGGCTCGGCTCTGCCCAGGGCCAGGCTCGGCTCTGCTCTGTCAGGCTCGGCTCTGCCCATGGTCAGGCTCGGCTCCGCCAAGACCCTTGCATCTGCTTCGTCCAGACTTGTCGATTCTCCCGACTGTTTTCAAAGCTAAGCACTATTATAGAACACACAGCTAAAATACCTGATTGTTGCCGAGTGTCGGGACAGGTTGTTGTTCCTTGTTTGTGTTTTTTTTCCATAGGGATTCAATAGTTAAATAAGCTTGCATGGACATTTCATAAAGTGTTGCACCGGACACCTGAGAAAAACACAACAGATAATCACACACTTTTTCTGTATACAGGTTTCAAGAATTGCAAATCAATGTGACAATATTTATCACCAGTGCACCTCATTATTCAGACATTGCTTTTCTGAAACGTTCATCTCCCTCCCAGCACTGACCAGACTGAATCACATCACCACTTTCTACTCCCAATCTAACTGGCTGTGGATCAAGATAGTGACTGACAGCAGCTCCTTGAAGGGATCAAACAGGAATCATAATCTGTTATAGCACCAATCAGCTCATCAACTCAGTACTGGTGTTTTTCACCATGAGTCGCCCAGTCTAATTCCACTCTCCTGCTCACTTCCCATTGCCTTTAATATCCCACCCACTCTAATCCCACTCTCCTGCTCACTTCCCATTGCCTTTAATATCCCACCCCACTCTAATCCCACTCTAAGGCTGTCCTGACTAACACGTATTCCTCAACAAAGATAACTGAAATCGATTATCTGGGCAGTATGGGGCCAGCTATGGCTCAGTAGGTAGCACGCTCACCTCTGACTCAAGGTTGTGGGTTGAGCACAAAATCAAAGCTAACACTCAAATGCAGTACTGAGGGAGTGCTGCAGTGCCAGAGGTGCTGTCTTTCGGAAAAGACATTAAACCAAGGCCCCATCTTAGGTGGAAGATTTCACTTCCTATTTCGAAGAAGAGTGGGGGAGTTCTTTAACCAACACCTAAAAGCAGATGATCTGGTCTATTTGCGGGAGCTTGATGTGCACAAAATGGCAACCACATTTCCTGACATTACAACAGTGAATGCACTGGAAAAGTACTTCATCAGCTGTTTGACAAGGCAATTTTGGGATGGCCTGAGATTGTGAAAGGCAAGATATAAATTCAAGTCTTTGTTTGGTATGTTCTGCAGATAACAACAATCTTAAATTTAAGAAAGATCCCAGGACACTTCACTCAGATATAAAACCTGTTTCAGTAGTTCTATTATTTGCTCAAAACCCTAACACTAAAAATTGCAGAAGGTCTGATATTGTCCTGAATCAATATGTACATCACGATCTGAAGGAACTGGGATTACAGCAATACACTTACCTTTGCTGCTTCAATAGTTTCTTGAGGATAGTACAAAGAGCCACAAGCTGCAACAAACCCACATGAATAAATCACTTTCCTTACACGGGAACCTATAAAATGCAACAAAATAAGATTAAAAGAAAATTAAATTAAACAAACGACAGCTAACACAGAGAGAAAAGCACGGGAAACCAACCTAAGAAAATTGCCTTCTTAGATAGAGAGGCTCTTACATCACCAAGCTGGCAATTCAACTTACAAACTGAATGTGGTGTTGGGGGTGGGGGGCAAGGGAATCACAGGAACAGAGGAAAAGATCATTTAGCCCAAAAACTGATCCCATTTTCAGCCAATCTCACCCCATAGCTATCATATTGAGGAGCAGTTTGACTAAATGTCATGTGATAAGGAAGTGGAGTCAAGCCTCATTTTTGATCGAAGAGCAACAACCTAGGCTGACACACCTAGTGTAGCAATGTTGGAAGTACTGTCTTTTAGACTGGGTATTGTGTATTGAGAGATGAATAATTGACAATCTAGTTGTGCGAGACCCCTTGGGGATGAGCGACCATAATATGATAGAATTCTTCATCAAGATGGAGAGTGATGTAGTTGATTCTGAGACTAGGGTCCTGAATCTTAATAAAGGAAACTACGAAGGTATGAGGCGTGAGTTGGCTATGACGGATTGGGAAACGTTACTTAAAGGGATGAGGGTGGATAGGCAATGACAAACATTTAAAGAGCACATGGACAAACTGCAACAATTGTTTATTCCTGTCTGGCGCAAAAGTAAAACGGGAAAGGTAGTCAAACCATGGCTTACAAGGGAAATTAGAGATAGCATTAGATCCAAGGAAGAGGCATATAAATTCGCCAGAAAAAACAAAAAACAACAGACCTGAGGATTGGGAGCAGTTTCGAAATCAGCAAAGGAGGACCAAGGGATTGATTAAGAAGGGGAGTACGAAAGCAAGCTTGCGGGGAACATGAAAACTGACTGTAAAAGTTTCTATAGGCATGTGAAGAGAAAAAGATTAATGAAGATAAATGTTACAGTCAGAAACAGGGGAATTTATTATGGGGAACAAAGAAATGGCTGACCAACTAAATGCATACTTTGGTTCTGTCTTCACAAAGGAGGACACAAATATCATACCAGAAATGTTGGGGAACACAGGGTTTAGTGAGAGGGAGGAACTGAAGGAAATCAGTATGAGTAGAGAAATGGTGTTGGGGAAATTGATGGGATAGAAGGCCGATAACTCCCCAGGGCCTGATGGTCTGCATCCCAGAGTACGTAAGGAAGTGGCCCTAGAAATAGTGGATGCATTGGTGGTCATCTTCCAAGATTCTATAGACTCTGGAACAGTTCCTACAGTTTGGAAGGTAGCTAATGTAACCCCACTATTTAAAAAGGGAGGTAGAGAGAAAGCAGGAAATTATAGACCAGTCAGCCTGTCGTCAGTAGTGTGGAAAATTTTAGAGTCCATTATCAAAGATTTTATAGCAGAGCACTTGGAGAACAGTGGTAGAATCGGACAGAGTCAGCATAGATTTACGAAAGGGAAATCATGCTTGACAAATGTACGAGAATTCTTCGAGGATGTAACTAGTAGAGTTGATGAGGGGGAGCCAGTGGATGTGGTTTATTTGGACTTTCAGAAGGCTTTCCACAAAGTCCCACATAAGAGAATAGCGTGTAAAATTAAAGTGCATGGGATTGGGGGTAGTGTATTGTGATGGACAGAAAATTGGTTGGCGGACAGGAAACAAAGAGTTGGGATAAATGGGTCTTTTTCTGAATGGCAGGCAGTGACTAGTGGGGTACCGCAGGGGTTGGTGCTAGGACCCCAGCTATTCACAATATATATTAATGATTTAGATGAGGGAACTAAATGTAATATCTCCAAATTTGCAGATGACACAAAACTGGGTGTGAGGGTGAGTTGTGCAGAGAGGCTTCAGGGTTTAGATTAGAGATACAGCACTGAAACAGGCCCTTCGGCCCACCGAGTCTGTGCCGAACATCAACCACCCATTTTATACTAATCCTACACTAATCCCATATTCCCAACAAACATCCCCACCTATCCCTATATTTCCCTACCACCTACCTATACTAGTGAGAATTTACAATGGCCAATTTACCTATCAACCTGCAAGTCTTTTGGCTTGTGGGAGGAAACCGGAGCACCCGGAGAAAACCCACGCAGACACAGGGAGAACTTGCAAACTCCACACAGACAGTACCCGGAATCGAACCCGGGTCCCTGGAGCTGTGAGGCTGCGGTGCTAACCACTGCGCCACTGGACAAGTTGAGTGAGTGGGCAAAATGCATGGCAGATGCAGTATAATGTGGATAAATGTGAGGTTATCCACTTTGGTAGCAAAAACAGGAAGGCAGATGATTATCTGATTGGCTATAAACTGAGAGAGGGGAATATGCAATGAGACCTGGGCGTTCTTGTACAGCAGTCGCTGAAGGTAAACATGCAGGTCCAACAGGCGGTAAAAAAGGCAAATGGTATGTTGGCCTTCATAGCAAGAGGATTCGAGTACAGGAGCAGGGATGTCTTGCTGCAATTATACAGGGCCTTGGTGAGGCCACACCTGGAATATTGTGTGCCGTTTTGGTCTCCTTATCTGAGGAAGGATGTCTTTGCTATAGAGGGAGTGCAGCAAAGGTTTACCAGACTGATTCCTGGGATGGCGGGACTGATGTATGAGGAGAGATTGAGTTGGTTAGGATTATATTCACTGGAGCTCAGAAGAATGAGGGGGGATCTCATAGAAACTTATAAAATTCCAACAGGACTTGACAGGGTAGATGCAGGAAGGATGTTCCCGATGGTGGGGGAGTCCAGAACCAGGGGTCATCGTCTAAGGATACGGGGTAAACTATTCAGGACTGAGATGAGGAAAAATTTCTTCACCCAGAGAGTGCTGAGCCTGTGGAATTGGAGTGCCAAAACTTTGTATGTTTTCAAGAAGGAGTTAGATATAGCTTTTGGGGTGAAAGGGATCAAAGGACGTGGGGCGAAAGCAGGAACAGGTTACTGAGTTGGATGATCTAATGGCGGAGCAGGCTCGAAGGGCTGAATGGCCTACTCCTGCTCCTATTTTCTATGTTTCTAGATGAGAGGGTGAACCATCTGTCTGTTTCAGTGACTCGGGTGAAAGGTTCCATGGCACAATTCGCAAAACAACAAGTTCTCTTGGTGTCCTAACCAACAGTGATCTCAATCATTCCGATCTCAGTGCTGTTTGTGGGATCTTGCTGTGCACAAATTGACTGTCATGCTTGACTTTATTTCAAGAGCAACACATTGGCTGCGAAGCAATCTAGGACACCCTGATAATATGAAAGGCTCTATGTAAATGCAAATCCTTTTGCTTTTGCCTTTTCTCTGTCCCCGCTCCTCCTGGTTGCAGGATAGTCTTTCCTTGGCCCCATGCTTCCCTGGCACCAGCCACCACCACCCCCTCCAACCACCCCCAATCTCCTGGAGTACTATCTCAGTCGAGAGCGATCTTAGCCTGTCATCTGGTTAGTGGTGATAGGAGGGGTGCTGTATTGGACACGTAAACTGGCTGAAATATAGGCCTGAGGTAAACCCTACTTGTAAAGTGGTCACTGGCAGTGCCCTGGTCAGAATGCATACCAAGTATTGTGAACAGTTTCAGTCACTGAGACAGTAAGCCACAAAGCAGGTGCAGAGAAAAGCCATTGGGCTGATACCTAGAATCAAAGGTTTGAGTTTCAGGTAAGACGTCAAAAACTGCACCTATTTATACCCTTAATAGGAAACACTGAAAGGGAATCTTATACATATTAAAGGGCTTTGATAAAGTAAATCCAGAGCAATAGAACATAGAACAGTACAGGCCCTTCAGCCCACGATGTTGTGCCGAACCTTTAACCTACTCTAAGATCAAACTAACTACCTACCCTTCATTCTACTATCATCCATGTACCTATCCAAGAGTCGCTTAAATGTCCCTAATGTATCTGCTTCTACCACCACCACTGGCACAGCATTCCACGCACCCACCACTCTCTGTGTAAAGAACCTACCTCTGACATCTCCCCGAAACCTTCCTCCAATCACCTTAAAATTATGCCCCCTGGTGATAGCCCTTTCCACCCTGGGAAAAAGTCTCTGGCTATCCACTCTATCTATGCCTCTCATCATCTTGTACCCCTCTATCAAGTCACCTCTCATCCTTCTTCGCTCCAATGAGAAAAGCCCTAGCTCCCTCAATCTTTCTTCGTAAGACATGCCCTCCAGTCCAGGCAGCATCCTGGTAAATCTCCTCTGCACCCTCTCTAAAGCTTCCACATCCTTCCTCTAATGAGGCGACCAGAACTGAAGACAATATTCCAAGTGTGGTCGAACCAGGGCCTTATAGAGCTGCAGCACAACCTCGCGGCTCTTAAACTCAATCCCCCTGTTCATGAAAGCCAACACACCATACGCCTTCTTAACACCCTATCAACTTGGGTGGCAACTTTGAGCGATCTATGGACATGGATCCCAAGATCCCTCTGTTCCTCCACACTACCAAGAATCCTGTCTTTAAGCCTGTATTCTGCATTCAAATTCGACCTTCCAAAATTAATCACTTCACACTTTTCCAGGTTGAACTCCATCTTCCACTTCTCAGCCCAGCTCTGCATCCTGTCAATGTCCCGTTGCAACCTACAACAGCCTTCCACACTATCCACAACTCCAGCAACCTTCGTGTCATCGGCAAACTTGCTAACTCAGCCTTCCACCTCCTCATCCAAGTCATTTATAAAAATCACAAAGAGCAGAGGTCCCAGAACAGATCCTTGTGGAACACCACTGGTCACCGAGCTCCATGCTGAATACTTTCCATCGACTACCACCCTCTGACTTCTATGGGCCAGCCAATTTTGTATCCAGACAGCCAACTTCCCCTGTATCCCATGCCTCCTTACTTTCTGAATGAGCCTACCATGCAGAACCTTATCAAACGCCTTGCTAAAATCCATATACACCACATCCACTGCTCTTCCTTCATCAATGTGTTTTGTCACATCTTCAAAGAATTCAATAAGGCTTGTGAGGCATGACCTGCCCTTCACAAAGCCATGCTGACTGTCTCTAATCAAACCATGCTTTTCCAAATAATCATAAATCCTGTCTCTCAGAATCCTCTCCAATAATTTGCCCACTACCGACGTAAGACTGACTGGTCTATAATTCCCAGGGTTAGCCCTATTCCCTTTCTTAAACAAGGGAACAACATTTGCCACCCTCCAATCATCCTGTACTATTCCAGTGGACAGAGAGGACGCAAAGATCATCACCAAAGGCGCAGCAATCTCTTCCCTCGCTTCCCGTAATATCCTTGGGTATATCCCGTCTGGCCCCGGGGACTTATCTGTCCTCATATCATTCAAAAATTTCCAGCACATCCTCCCTCTTAACCTCAACCTGTTTGAGCATATCAGCCTGTTTCACGCTGTCCTCACAAATGACCAGGTCCCTCTCACTAGTGAATACTGAAGCAAAGTATTAATTAAGGGCCTCCTCTACCTCCTCCGACTCCAGCCACAAGTTCCCTCCACTATCCCTGATCGGCCCTACCCTACTCTGGCCATCCTCTTGTTCCTCACATAAGTGTAGAACGCCTTGGGATTTTCCTTAACCCTACCCGCCAAGACTTTTTCATGTCCCCTTCTAGCTCTCCTAAGTCCATTCTTCAGTTCCTTCCTGGCTACCTTGTAACCCTCTAGAGCCCTGTCTGATCCTTGCTTCCTCAACCTTAAGTAAGCTTCCTTCTTCCTCTTGATTAGCTGTTCCACATCTCTTGTCATCCAAGGTTCCTTCACCCTACCATCCCTTCCTTGCCTCATCAGGACAAACCTATCCAGCAGTCGCAGCAAGTGCTCCCTAAACAACCTCTACATTTCTGTCGTGCATTTCCCTGAGAACATCTGTTCCCAGTTTATGCTCCCCAGTTCCTGCCTAATAGCATTGTAATTCCTCCTCCCCCAATTAAATATTTTCCCATCCCGTCTGCTCCTGTCCCGCTCCATGACTATAGTAAAGGTCAGGGAGTTGTGATCACTATCACCGAAATGCTCTCCCACCGAGAGATCTGCCTCCTGGCCTGGTTCGTTGCCAAGCACCAAGTCCAACATAGCCTCCCCTCTAGTTGGCCTATCTACATATTGAGTCAGGAAACCTTCCTGGACACACCTGACACCGAGTTCAAGGTTTAACAGGCTACTAGGTTGTCCAATAAAAATTACTGACTTGCCCCAGGTGAGGCTATTGTGACACTATTTTAGCCACATGCACACATTTTAATGGGAAGCACCTCCCACACAGTACAGATAAATGTACTTCACAGGTGTATTTACTGAACAAACATCTACCACCATTCACTGACCAAGGAAGTAAAGCAGCCACAACGATCAAACAACACTCGCACACTCTGCTCTTCAATAGACACACCAAAAGGTTAAAGTTCACCTGCAAATGTCATATGAAGATATGACATGATTACAGGGTCAACAACAGTATTTACTACTCATAGTTTATTTACTCATCGGAAATGTAACTAGCCACATCTATTGGCTAGATGTGGCTGGTGGCTAAAGTATTGGACAACACTGCACTAGAACAAGGAACATAGGGTAACAGTGAGGAAAGGAAAGGAAAGGAACAGTCCCTGAGTGGGCTTCTGCACGAGCTTCGATCGCCGAAGAGGGTTGGAGAGGCATTTTCCAGATTTCTTTCCCCGTAATTGATGTGGGTTTTTTTTTAGCTGTTTTTTGCCTCTTCAGGTACATGATTCCAGATGGGGTGGACAGTGCAGGTATTGTGATACACAAGGAATCATAGACCAGAGGGTCTTTTCCTGTCCATCATTGCTTGTATGTTCAGACTGTAACTTTGAACTCATTCAAGAGTCAGTCAGCCGGGGGTGGTGTCGTCGCCTTTTGCTCTGGAAGTTTGAGCCAGGATGAGCTGAAGAGCCTCCCTCTCTTGCCTAGTTCTATCCCATGACCTTATCATCTCCTCAGATTCTCAAGTTCCTCTGTGGTCACCTCACGACCAGTGAGTAAAAGGTGTGACCTTCACATGGGCTACATCATATAAAACATTAAAACTGCATCTGTAATAAAAGCTTCCTTCAGCTCCTACCCCTTCCAGCGAGAAGAAGGCCGGCAACTCCAGCAAGTGCAATGACTCCAGCACGTGGGTAGAATCCAGCTGGCGGGTTCTTTAGAAAGGTACAGCCATCTACCAAAGGCAAACAAAAACATCAGCAAAATCAGAGTCCTTCAGAGCATCAGCATCTCAATTCATCTCAACATCCTCAGTTACTCAACCATTTACTGGACAACTACAAAAGGTGCACCCCTTGCCACATCACGATGTGCTCACATTCCCAGTGGTGAGTTTATCGTGACTGCATGTGGAATACGTAAATGCGAGCCAGGTAGCTGAAAGCTAGTTAGCCTTACTCCAATATGGGCTCAAGACTGAGCTCCTTACCGAAGGGTATATTGGCGTCCGCAGGGATACAGCTTGAGATTAGGTTTCCAATTCACAGGAAGAGCCCGTGGGATTGGGTTCAGAGTGCACAGGGAGAGCCCATGTGACTGGGTTCAGAGTGCACAGGGAGAGCCCATGTGACTGGGTTCAGAGTGCACAGGGAGAGCCCATGTGACTGGGTTCAGAGTGCACAGGGAGAGCCCGTGGGATTGGATTCAGAGTGCACAGGGAGAGCCCATGGGATTGGGTTCAGAGTGCACAGGGAGAACCCCTGGGTTTGGGTTCAGAGTGCACAGGGAGAGCCTGTGTAATTGGGTTCAGAGTGCACAGGGAGATCCTGTGTGATTGGGTTCAAAGTGCACAGGGAGAGCCCGTGGGATTGGATTCAGAGTGCACAGGGAGAGCCCATGGGATTGGGTTCAGAGTGCACAGGGAGAGCCTGTGTAATTGGGTTCAGAGTGCACAGGGAGAGCCCATGGGATTGGGTTCAGAGTGCACAGGGAGAGCCTGTGTAATTGGGTTCAGAGTGCACAGGGAGAGCCCTGGAATTGGGTTCAGAGTGCACAGGGAGAGCCCTGGGATTGGGTTCAGAGTACAGAGGGAGGGCCCGTGTGACTGGGTTCAGAGTGCATAGGGACAGCCCATGTGATGTCCAGCTGAGATACTGTACAACAGACAGCCAAAGGACATAGTGTCTCAGTGCAGATTCCTAGTTCCACAAATAACAGAACCACCAAAATTAGAAGCTCAGTAAGGAACTAGCCTGAAGGGAAAATTTTGAAATGATCCAAATTACTTCAAAAGTAAAAGTTTAGTACTGAATACAAGATCACAACAGGGCTTGGCGTCAACAAAGAACACGCCCACAAATACACATGAGAATTGGAGTAGGGTTGGCTGTGATCTGCTCCCCACTGTCAAACAGTCCAGCGATACTCAGACATGAATAAGAGGCCACTGGTCAGGTAGTGGTGGCACACACTGAACTGACTACCAGTACCAATTACCACATTCAGGGGAGAAGGCTGCCACTGAAAACCTGGTTGGGGAGAGGTCAGTGGAAGGGAAGTAAACTGCACAAAGTGCGAATGTGAACTCCTACAGAACTCCGAGAGATTCTTACCTTTTCCGAGCTGAACAGTCGTTTCTATTTTAGGCTTCACAGTCGTATAAGCATCCTAGAAGAAAACATTTGGAAATAAGGGAAGAAAAATCTGTATTCAATGTGGAATTCAAAGTCCTCATTACATTCTTTAACCTCATCCTCACACCACACCGCAGCCTCACAGCTCCAGTGACCCGGGTTCGGTTCCGGGTACTGCCTGTGCGGAGTTTGCAAGTTCTCCCTGTGTCTGCGTGGGTTTTCTCCGGGTGCTCCGGTTTCCTCCCACAACCAAAGACTTGCAGGTTGATAGGTAAATTGGCCATTGTAAATTGCCCGTAGTATAGGTAGGTGGTAGGAGAATTGAGGGAGGGTGGGGATGTGGTAGGGAATATGGGATTAATGTAGGATTAGTATAAATGGGTGGTTGATGGTCGGCATGGACTTGGTGGGCCGAAGGGCCTGTTTCAGTGCTGTCTCTCTCTCTTAAAAAAAATATAAGCCACACATTGAGGATTGTTCTCTGTTTGTGTTTCTTTCTAAAGGAGTATATCTGGGTCTGCTATGGATAGCTTCTCAGATTCAGTGGCTCCAAGTCCCTTATGTCTGGAGCTAACCCATGCTGCCCAATAGGTATTTATACTCTGGTGTAACACAGGGGATGTAACAATTTACCCCTACCTTGATGCAGAGGTGACTTTACAAACTCAGATGAGCCCTTGTGTGGGTTTTTTTTGATCTCTGTGCAGGTGGACTGAGCCCACACTTGGTAAGGCGAGGTCAGATGAAACTCGTTAAGCTGTTTAATTTCATTGAAATTGAACATATACTGCAACAGTTATATTTCGATTCAATTTAATTAGTATGATTTATCCTTGCATAGGAGGTTATGCTAATGGAGTTTGGCGAAGTACAGAGCAGAGTGTAAACACCAGCATGGACCAGTTGAGCCATATAGCCTATTTTAGTGCTGTAAAATATATTTAATAATACAAAAAAAATAAACACGCTACATTTCCCCATATCAGTGGGTCACCTTGCTTAATTTATGCAAAAAAAACTTGTTTGCCTTTTTTTGGAACTGACTGAACAAAGCCAACCCTAGAAGCTCCTGTTTTTAATAATGTGACCTTGAGCATGTGGGTTTTTCTCTCTCACCTTTTTGTTAATTCTAATTGCAAGAAGCAGATCACCCTGGCAACTAACCATGCTGAGCTCAAATGAATTGAGTCACCTCAACCAGATAGTAGTAGACAATCACTGAAATGTCCAAACTAACTTTAATTTCCTTAAAGTATGCTGGTTCAGTCACCCCCATCTCCTAGCGCTGCTGTTCTGTGAACCTAACTTCTTGAGAGCTCGGTTTAACTGAATAGCAACATAGGAGTAAAATAGGAGCTGCAATCGTCATTCTCATCCATGGAGGGAACCAATAGGGCAGGAAGTGCAAGTGATGAGCACAGAGATAGACAGTGGCTTCAAATAATTTCAAGGTCACTCACAGAAGGTAAGTGTAAGAAATCTGCAGTACCTGGAGGCCGGTGGTATATGGTCTGGCTAACTTTCGGAGCTCAGAGATTCTCTCTTCAAGCTGGCTTGGTTCTGCCTCCACAAATCGATAATTTTTAGCTGGGGTCGTATAAAGTGATAACTGCAAACCAAGGGTGGAGCAAGGTTACTGTCTGTGCTGATCAAATAAAGGTTAGTGATATTCGATGTCTAATCACAATCTAACTAGCCAGTAATGCAACCAATTCTACTTAACAATACCACATATGTAAGTTACACCCTGTATCAATCTCAAACTAATCCCACAGCCCTCTCTCTCCCATAGCCCTGTATCAATCCCAAACTAATCCCACTGCCCTCTCTCACCCCACAGCCCTGTATCAATCCCAAACTAATCCCACTGCCCCACTCTCTCCCCACAGCCCTGTATCAATCCCAAACTAATCCCACTGCCCTCTCTCACCCCACAGCCCTGTATCAATCCCAAACTAATCCCACTGCCCCACTCTCTCCCCACAGCCCTGTATCAATCCCAAACTAATCCCACTGCCCTCTCTCTCCCATAGCCCTATATCAATCCCAAACTAATCCCACTGCCCTCTCTCACCCCATAGCCCTATATCAATCCCAAACTAATCCCACTGCCCTCTCTCACCCCATAGCCCTGTATCAATCCCAAACTAATCCCACTGCCCCACTCTCTCCCCATCGCCCGATATCAATCCCAAACTAATCCCACTGCCCCACTCTCTCCCATAGCCCTATATCAATCCCAAATTAATCCCACTGCCCCACTTTCTCCCATAGCCCTGTATCAATCCCAAACTAATCCCACTGCCCCACTCTCTCCCCAAAGCCCTGTATCAATCCCAAACTAATCCCACTGCCCCACTCTCACCCCAAAGCCCTGTATCAATCCCAAACTAATCCCACTGTCCCACTCTCTCCCCAAAGCCCTGTATCAATCCCAAACTAATCCCACTGCCCCACTCTCTCCCCATAGCCCTATATCAATCCCAAACTAATCCCACTGTCCCACTCTCTCCCCATAGCCCTATATCAATCCCAAACTAATCCCACTGCCCCACTCTTTCCCCAAAGCCCTGTATCAATCCCAAACTAATCCCACTGTCCCACTCTCTCCCCAAAGCCCTGTATCAATCCCAAACTAATCCCACTGCCTCACTCTCTCCCATAGCCCTGTATCAATCCCAAACTAATCCCACTGTCCCACTCTCTCCCCAAAGCCCTGTATCAATCCCAAACTAATCCCACTGCCCCACTCTCTCCCATAGCCCTGTATCAATCCCAAACTAATCCCACTGTCCCACTCTCTCCCCAAAGCCCTGTATCAATCCCAAACTAATCCCACTGCCTCACTCTCTCCCATAGCCCTGTATCAATCCCAAACTAATCCCACTGTCCCACTCTCTCCCCAAAGCCCTGTATCAATCCCAAACTAATCCCACTGCCCCACTCTCTCCCCATTGCCCTGTATCAATCCCAAACTAATCCCACTGCCCCACTCTCTCCCCATTGCCCTGTATCAATCCAAAACTAATCCCACTGCCCCACTCTCTCCCCATTGCCCTGTATCAATCCCAAACTAATCCCACTGCCCCACTCTCTCCCCATTGCCCTGTATCAATCCCAAACTAATCCCACTGTCCCACTCTCTCCCCATTGCCCTGTATCAATCCCAAACTAATCCCACTGCCCCACTCTCTCCCCATTGCCCTGTATCAATCCCAAACTAATCCCACTGCCCCACTCTCTCCCCATTGCCCTGTATCAATCCCAAACTAATCCCACTGTCCCACTCTCTCCCCATTGCCCTGTATCAATCCCAAACTAATCCCCCTGCCCCGCTCTCTCTCCATGGCCCTGTAACAAACCCAAATCAACCCCAATGTCCCGCCCTCTCCCTAGCTCTGTGTCAATCCAATACTAATCCCATCACATGTATCCTCCGCCTTCACCACCCCTCTGTCCACCCCACCAGAATGTCATATGAAACAAACAGTGGCTCAGAGTAACTCTGCACCCAGCGAGCCCCATGTTATTCTCTCTGATTTCCTAGCGATGCCGGGCTTTGAAAATCAGCAGGACAAGAATCCAATGGACATTGATGTAGTGAAAGACATGCTAATGACAAAACAAAGACTTAAGTTAACAGCATTTTCTGTGAGCTGCCATTCATTTTGCAAATCTAAATTCACTGTAAAGTTACGTTGTCTATCATTCCAGTTGGTTTGTCGATGTAGTCCTACCTGCACAAATTACAATTATAGTTGGTAGGTAGGTTTGTGAGGACAATAACTTGACATCTCAATTCATTTTTATGAAATTACTAGTGGATTTCCTAGCAGAGAAGATGGCTATCTTACCTTTCCTTGTGATACAGGTTCTCAATTGGTTTACTTTTCTGATTGTCTGTTCTTTTCTGGTTCTTTGTACCCTTTTCCTACCCTCTCTCTCTATCTTTCTCCACCGTTCCCTCTGTCTCTCGTGTGCATTCGGGTGGGAGTTGGTGGTGACGATATGGAAGAGTGACAGTGGGGGGGGGGCATTCTGCACTGATGGCTGCAGTGTGTTGGGAGGGGTAGAATTTCAGCCACGGCTAGGAGGCAGTAGAGAGGGAGAAGGAAGGGAGAAGGAAAAGTGAAGGGTGGCAGGAGTGCCTGTGATGGGAGATGATAGGGTAAGAAGGGCGCTGGGTAGGGGAGGGAACCAGGCAGCGCTGTAGGCCAGCATGTCATGGGCTCACCTGAAGCCACAGGTGGCTGGTGAGTGGAGGGATTAGGGCCATTCTCCAGTGCCACCTCTGCAGTGCCAGCTGAGGATGGATGAGGCCAGGTGGTGTGATGCAGGGAGAGGGAGAAGGAAAGGTTGCGGGACATGAAGGACATGATCAAGGAGATGGGGCAGGTGTTCAGACAACAGCTGTGAGAATAGGAGGGCATGGGGCAAGATTTAATAGGTGCTCAGGGTTAGAGGAGGGTCTGGGACTGATTAGTTTATCTCCCAGCCTCCGATTTGGGAAAGACTATCCCTCCTACAGGGGGTTGCCCAACAAGGTGGGTCTTTCTGGGAATTCGCTCCCTTTACTCCAGCTGTTGCCAGAATACACTCTGAATGGGTGTTATTCAGATTGGTTTAATGTGGAACAACAATACCCTGCAATTAATATAGCAACTTTAATGCCATAAAACATCCCAAGGAGCCTCACTGGAGTATTATCAGACACGGAGACGCATAAGGAGATATTAGGACAGGTGACCAAAAGCTTTATCAATGAGGTAGGATTTTAAGGAGTGTCTGAAAGGAGAGATGGATAGACAGAGATTTCAGGAGGGAATTCTCGAACTTAGGACATGGATAGCTGAAAGCACAGCCACCAATGGTAGAGCAATGAAAATCAAGGATACTCAACTAAAACCAAGATAAATAGGGCATCCAATATTAATGAGAGCTTTGATTTGGGATTTGAATTCCCAGTCTTAATGGGGGCTACATTCTGAGATTGGCAATAATCGTTCTTGCAATGCAAAGCGCTTTGGGATGTTTCTGGTGGAGAAGATGTGGTCATATTCAAATTCTAGTCTTTCTCCTGTAAGCTTTCACTCACAAAAATTAAATATCCAGTTTCCAGACTTTGTTGGATGAGGCATTACTCAGACCACCTATTTCCACCTCTGTATCATCACTCTACTTTGCCCTTCTCAGCTTATCTGCTGCTAAAACCCTCATTCGTGCCTTTGTAACCTCTTGTCTTGACTATTGCAACACACTCCTGGCTGTCTCCCACATTCTACTCTCTGTAAACTTGAGGTCACCCAAAACTCTGCTGCCCATGTCTCAATTCGCACCAAGCCCCATTCACCTATCACCCCTGTGCTTGCTTTCCTACATTGGGTCCCAGTTAAGCAATATCTTGATCTTAAAATTCTCATCCTTGTTTTCAAATCCCTCCATGGCCCCGCCCCTCCCTATGTCTGTAATCTCCTCTAGCCCCAGAACCCTCCAAGATACCTGTGCTCCTCGAATTCTGGACTCCTGTGTATCCTTGATTTTAATCGCTCCACCACTGGTGGTCATGCCTTCAGTTGCCCAGGTTTCAAGTTCTGGAATATTCTCCTTAAACCTCTCCACCTTGCCTTCCTCCTCTAAGACACCCCTTAAAACCTACCTCTTTGACCAAGCTTTTGGTCATCTGACCTAATCACCTTTTGCAGCTCGGTGTCATACTTTGTTTTATAATGCTCCTGTATAAGGACGTGCAACATTTTATTACATGAAAGGCGTTTTCTAAATATACGTTGTGATGTTAGAACCATAGAAAAGTTACAGCACGGTATTAAGACCAGGTGAGAAAGGTGTCTCGGGTTCCCTCTCAGCCTTCACCTGGTCTTACAGTAACAGGGTGTAATTTTAAACACACTGTGTTTGCAGCTCCCTCTTGGTGAATCCTTGTTCACTGCTTTCCAATTATAAGGCAAAGAAACCAGCACAAACAGGTTTTCTTAGGCTTAAAGAAGAAAGGTTGAAATTTATTAAACTTAAACTCTAATTTGGTTAACGTCTATGAATACACGACGACCCCACACTAGCATGCATACACGATACACACATGCATACACGATACACACATGCATACACGATACACACATGCATACACGATACACACATGCATACACGATACACACATGCATACACGATACACACATGCATACACGATACACACATGCAGATAGAGACAGAAAAGCGCGGAAGAAAAATCAAGTGGAAAAGTTTGAGGCAATCTCTGAAAAGGGTTTTTGTTACTGTTCTTCGAGCTCACTGTAGAGTTCTTGATTGTAGGTACATCTTGCTTTTCGTTGGGGCCCGGTATTCTTAAACCTTGTTCACTGTAGGAGACTTTTCTCTCTTGGGGTTCATGTGTCTTCAGTGGATTTGGAGTTCTGTGAGAAAGAGCTGGGAGCAGACAGTGGAGGCTGTGGGGAGCCAGCCAGGAGAGGTCTTTTCAATCCAGCAGCAAACAGACACTCTGAGTTCAAACTGTTTGTACAATTCAGAAAAACCCATGTTGCCAAGCAGGTTAGTCACGCGACTAACTGGTCTGACTACGTCTTGGCTCTGTGGATTGTATCATCTTTGCACGGCCTGGAATGCGCTTCCCTGCCTTCAATATCTGGTACTTAAAGTCCATTGTGGGTTAAAAGGATAAGGGAAATAAACTCTGTTGTCCCTATTGGTATGTAATTATCTTCCAGCCAAGTGTCTGACAGTCCTTGTAACAGGTCTTCTCTTCTTCCCAGCAATTTGAAATTTAATGTCCATGTGGCGAAATTAATATGCCTCATTCTTGTCAGGTGGGGGCCCAGCATGACAACAGAAAGAAGCCATTCACCCCATTGTGTCTGCGCTGGCTGAAAACACTAGCCATTCATTCTAATCCCATCTTCCAGTACCTGGTCTGTAGCCTTGCAGGTTACAGCATTTCAGGTGCAGGTCCAGGTATCTTTTAAATGAGTTGAGGGTTTCTGCCTCCACCACCGATCTGGGCAGTGAATTTCAGACACCCACCACCCTCTGGGTGAAAAGGTTTTTCCTCACGTCTCCTCTAATCCTTCAACCTTAAAGCTGTGCTCCCTGGTAACTGACCTCTCCGCTAAGGGAAACAGGTCCTTCCTGTCTACTCTAACTAGACCCCTTACAATTTTGTACACCTCAATTAAGTCACCCCTCAGCCTCCTCTGTTGTCAGGGAAACAACCCTAACATATCCAGTCTTTCCTCATAGCTGCAACTTTCAAGCCCGAGCAACATTCTTGTAAATCTCCTCTGTACTCTCTCCAGAGCAATTATGTCCTTTCTGTAATGTGGTGACCAGAACTGTACACAGTACTCCAGCTGTGGCCTAACCAGCATTTTATAGAGTTCCAGTATTACATCCCTGCTTTTGTATTCTATACCTCAGCCAATAAAGGAAAGCATTCCATATGCCTTCTTCACCACTCGATCTACCTGTCCTGCCACCTTCAGGGACCTGTGAACATGTACTCCAAGGTCTCTCACCTCCTCCACCCCTCTCAACAACCTCCCGTTTATTGTGTATTCCCTTGCTTTATTTGCCCTCCCCAATGCATTACCTCACACTTGTTCGGATTGAATTCCATTTGCCACTTTTTCGCCCACTCAACCAAACCACTAATATCATTCTGGAATCTACAGCTATCCTCTTCACTATCAACTACACGGCCAATTTCCTCAATCATGCCTCCCACATTTAAGTCATTAATACATACGACAAACAGCAAGGGACCCAACACTGAGCCCTGTGAAACGCCACTGGAAACCACTTACCATTCGCAAAAAGATCCATCGACAATTACCCTATGCTTCCTGTCACTGAGCCAATTTTGGATCCATCTCGCCACATTCCACTGTAACCGATGGGCTTTTATTTTTCCAACCAGTCTGTCATACGGGACCTTGTCAAATACCTTATTAAAATCCATGTAGACCCCATCCACTGCATTACCCTCATAAATCCTCCTTATTATTTCCTCAAAATATTCAACTGACTTAGTAAGAAGCTGTTGAAAGAATTCACCAGTGACCGTATCGATTTCACTTAGCTACAACAGAAACACATTACCTGGTCAACCTTGAGAAGTTCTTTCTCTTGTCTCTCACTCTGTGCAAACACTGGCACTGAAAGCAGGGCAAGGCTGGCGCGGAACATTGCCAGTCCAACAACCTGCAAGAATTTGCACAGGGTTAAGATACTGACAGACATGAATATTGCATACTCTCTTCAGAACCCTTCAATAGCCATGACTGGACCAGACTTGCAGTAGACAATCTTCCTCAAATGATATTTCTGCCCTTTGCAAAAGAAATACAAGCAATAAAGAAAAAAATAGATTATCTACAATCCTGCAGGGAAGCACTCCCACAATATTTTCTTCTTCCAGTCTTTTTCTAGCAGTGTATTGCTGTCTCTCTCACTCACCGTACTGTATCACTGTGTCAGTGTCTCTCTCACTCACCGTACTGTATCAGTGTGTCAATGTCTCTCTCACTCACCGTACTGTATCAGTGTGTCAATGTCTCTCTCACTCACCGTACTGTATCACTGTGTCAATGTCTCTCTCACTCACCGTACTGTATCACTGTGTCAATGTCTCTCTCACTCACCGTACTGTATCACTGTGTCAATGTCTCTCTCACTCACCGTACTGTATCAGTGTGTCAATGTCTCTCTCACTCACCATACTGTATCACTGTGTCAATGTCTCTCTCACTCACTGTACTGTACCACTGTGTCAATGTCTCTCTCACTCACTGTACTGTATCACTGTGTCAATGTCTCTCTCACTCACCGTACTGTATCACTGTGTCAATGTCTCTCTCACTCACCGTACTGTATCACTGTGTCAATGTCTCTCTCACTCACCGTACTGTATCACTGTGTCAATGTCTCTCTCACTCACCGAACTGTATCACTGTGTCAATGTCTCTCTCACTCACTGTACTGTATCAGTGTGTCAATGTCTCTCTCACTCACCGTACTGTATCAGTGTGTCAATGTCTCTCTCACTCACCGGACTGTATCACTGTGTCAATGTCTCTCTCACTCACCGTACTGTATCACTGTGTCAATGTCTCTCTCACTCACCGTACTGTATCACTGTGTCAATGTCTCTCTCACTCACCGTACTGTATCACTGTGTCAATGTCTCACTCACTCACCGTACTGTATCACTGTGTCAATGTCTCTCTCACTCACCGTACTGTATCACTGTGTCAATGTCTCTCTCACTCACCGAACTGTATCACTGTGTCAATGTCTCTCTCACTCACCGGACTGTATCACTGTGTCAATGTCTCTCTCACTCACCGTACTGTATCACTGTGTCAATGTCTCTCTCACTCACCGTACTGTATCACTGTGTCAATGTCTCTCTCACTCACCGTACTGTATCACTGTGTCAATGTCTCTCTCACTCACCGTACTGTATCACTGTGTCAATGTCTCTCTCACTCACCGAACTGTATCACTGTGTCAATGTCTCTCTCACTCACCGTACTGTATCAGTGTGTCAATGTCTCTCTCACTCACCGGACTGTATCACTGTGTCAATGTCTCTCTCACTCACCGTACTGTATCACTGTGTCAATGTCTCTCTCACTCACCGTACTGTATCACTGTGTCAATGTCTCTCTCACTCACCGTACTGTATCACTGTGTCAATGTCTCTCTCACTCACCGTACTGTATCACTGTGTCAATGTCTCTCTCACTCACCGTACTGTATCACTGTGTCAATGTCTCTCTCACTCACCGTACTGTATCACTGTGTCAATGTCTCTCTCACTTACCGTACTGTATCACTGTGTCAATGTCTCTCTCACTCACCGTACTGTATCACTGTGTCAATGTCTCTCTCACTCACCGTACTGTATCACTGTGTCAATGTCTCTCTCACTCACCGGACTGTATCACTGTGTCAATGTCTCTCTCACTCACAGTACTGTATCACTGTGTCAATGTCTCTCTCACTCACTGTACTGTATCACTGTGTCAATGTCTCACTCACTGTACTGTATCACTGTGTCAATGTCTCACTCACTCACTGTACTGTATCACTGTGTCAATGTCTCTCTCACTCACCGTACTGTATCACTGTGTCAATGTCTCTCTCACTCACCGGACTGTATCACTGTGTCAATGTCTCTCTCACTCACCGTACTGTATCACTGTGTCAATGTCTCTCTCACTCACTGTACTGTATCACTGTGTCAATGTCTCACTCACTGTACTGTATCACTGTGTCAATGTCTCACTCACTCACTGTACTGTATCACTGTGTCAATGTCTCACTCACTGTACTGTATCACTGTGTCAATGTCTCTCTCACTCACTGTACTGTATCACTGTGTCAATGTCTCTCTCACTCACTGTACTGTATCAGTGTGTCAATGTCTCTCTCACTCACTGTACTGTATCACTGTGTCAATGTCTCACTCACTGTACTGTATCAGTGTCAATGTCTCTCTCACTCACCGTACTGTATCACTGTGTCAATGTCTCTCTCACTCACTGTACTGTATCACTGTGTCAATGTCTCTCTCACTCACTGTACTGTATCACTGTGTCAATGTCTCACTCACTCACTGTACTGTATCACTGTGTCAATGTCTCTCTCACTCACTGTACTGTATCACTGTGTCAATGTCTCACTCACTCACTGTACTGTATCACTGTGTCAATGTCTCACTCACTCACTGTACTGTATCACTGTGTCAATGTCTCTCTCACTCACTGTACTGTATCACTGTGTCAATGTCTCTCTCACTCACCGTACTGTATCACTGTGTCAATGTCTCACTCACTCACTGTACTGTATCACTGTGTCAATGTCTCTCTCACTCACTGTACTGTATCACTGTGTCAATGTCTCTCTCACTCACTGTACTGTATCACTGTGTCAATGTCTCTCTCACTCACCGTACTGTATCACTGTGTCAATGTCTCTCTCACTCACTGTACTGTATCACTGTGTCAATGTCTCTCTCACTCACTGTACTGTATCACTGTGTCAATGTCTCACTCACTGTACTGTATCAGTGTCAATGTCTCTCTCACTCACCGTACTGTATCACTGTGTCAATGTCTCTCTCACTCACTGTACTGTGTCACTGTGTCAATGTCTCACTCACTCACTGTACTGTATCACTGTGTCAATGTCTCTCTCACTCACTGTACTGTATCACTGTGTCAATGTCTCTCTCACTCACCGTACTGTATCACTGTGTCAATGTCTCTCTCACTCACTGTACTGTATCACTGTGTCAATGTCTCTCTCACTCACTGTACTGTATCACTGTGTCAATGTCTCTCTCACTCACTGTACTGTTTCACTGTGTCAATGTCTTTCTCACTCACCGTACTGTATCACTGTGTCAATGTCTCTCTCACTCACTGTACTGTATCACTGTGTCAATGTCTCTCTCACTCACCGTACTGTATCACTGTGTCAATGTCTCTCTCACTCACCGTACTGTATCACTGTGTCAATGTCTCTCTCGCTCACTGTACTATATCACTGTGTCAATGTCTCTCTCACTCACTGTACTGTATCACTGTGTCAATGTCTCACTCACTGTACTGTATCACTGTGTCAATGTCTCACTCACTCACTGTACTGTATCACTGTTTCAATGTCTCTCTCACTCACTGCACTGTATCACTGTGTCAATGTCTCTCTCACTCACTGTACTGTATCACTGTGTCAATGTCTCTCTCACTCACTGTACTGTATCACTGTGTCAATGTCTCACTCACTGTACTGTATCACTGTGTCAATGTCTCTCTCACTCACCGTACTGTATCACTGTGTCAATGTCTCTCTCACTCACAGTACTGAATCACTGTGTCAATGTCTCTCTCACTCACTGTACTGTATCACTGTGTCAATGTCTCTCTCACTCACCGTACTGTATCACTGTGTCAATGTCTCTCTCACTCACCGTACTGTATCACTGTGTCAATGTCTCTCTCACTCACCGTACTGAATCACTTTGTCAATGTCTCTCTCACTCACCGTACTGTATCAGTGTCAATGTCTCTCTCACTCACCGTACTGTATCAGTGTGTCAATGTCTCTTTCACTCACCGTACTGTATCACTGTGTCAATGTCTCTCTCACTCACTGTACTGTATCAGTGTGTCAATGTCTCTCTCACTCACCGTACTGTATCAGTGTGTCAATGTCTCTCTCACTCACCGGACTGTATCACTGTGTCAATGTCTCTCTCACTCACCGTACTGTATCACTGTGTCAATGTCTCTCTCACTCACCGTACTGTATCACTGTGTCAATGTCTCTCTCACTTACCGTACTGTATCACTGTGTCAATGTCTCTCTCACTCACCGTACTGTATCACTGTGTCAATGTCTCTCTCACTCACCGTACTGTATCACTGTGTCAATGTCTCTCTCACTCACCGGACTGAATCACTGTGTCAATGTCTCTCTCACTCACTGTACTGTATCACTGTGTCAATGTCTCTCTCACTCACTGTACTGTATCACTGTGTCAATGTCTCTCTCACTCACCGTACTGTATCAGTGTGTCAATGTCTCTCTCAGTCACTGTACTGTATCACTGTGTCAATGTCTCACTCACTGTACTGTATCAGTGTCAATGTCTCTCTCACTCACCGTACTGTATCACTGTGTCAATGTCTCTCTCACTCACTGTACTGTATCACTGTGTCAATGTCTCTCTCACTCACTGTACTGTATCACTGTGTCAATGTCTCACTCACTCACTGTACTGTATCACTGTGTCAATGTCTCTCTCACTCACTGTACTGTATCACTGTGTCAATGTCTCACTCACTCACTGTACTGTATCACTGTGTCAATGTCTCACTCACTCACTGTACTGTATCACTGTGTCAATGTCTCTCTCACTCACTGTACTGTATCACTGTGTCAATGTCTCTCTCACTCACTGTACTGTATCACTGTGTCAATGTCTCACTCACTGTACTGTATCAGTGTCAATGTCTCTCTCACTCACCGTACTGTATCACTGTGTCAATGTCTCTCTCACTCACCGTACTGTATCACTGTGTCAATGTCTCTCTCACTCACTGTACTGTATCACTGTGTCAATGTCTCTCTCACTCACTGCACTGTATCACTGTGTCAATGTCTCTCTCACTCACTGCACTGTATCACTGTGTCAATGTCTCTCTCACTCACTGTACTGTATCACTGTGTCAATGTCTCTCTCACTCACTGCACTGTATCACTGTGTCAATGTCTCTCTCACTCACTGTACTGTATCACTGTGTCAATGTCTCTCTCACTCACTGTACTGTATCACTGTGTCAATGTCTCTCTCACTCACTGTACTGTATCACTGTGTCAATGTCTCTCTCACTCACTGTACTGTATCACTGTGTCAATGTCTCTCTCACTCACTGTACTGTATCACTGTGTCAATGTCTCTCTCACTCACTGTACTGTATCACTGTGTCAATGTCTCTCTCACTCACTGTACTGTATCACTGTGTCAATGTCTCTCTCACTCACTGTACTGTATCACTGTGTCAATGTCTCTCTCACTCACTGTACTGTATCACTGTGTCAATGCAACTCTCACTCACTGTACTGTATCACTGTGTCAATGTCTCTCTCACTCACTGTACTGTATCACTGTGTCAATGTCTCTCTCACTCACTGTACTGTATCACTGTGTCAATGTCTCTCTCACTCACTGCACTGTATCACTGTGTCAATGTCTCTCTCACTCACTGTACTGTATCACTGTGTCAATGTCTCTCTCACTCACTGTACTGTATCACTGTGTCAATGTCTCTCTCACTCACTGTACTGTATCACTGTGTCAATGTCTCTCTCACTCACTGTACTGTATCACTGTGTCAATGTCTCTCTCACTCACTGTACTGTATCACTGTCTCTCTCACTCACTGTACTGTATCACTGTGTCAATGTCTCTCTCACTCACTGTACTGTATCACTGTGTCAATGTCTCTCTCACTCACTGTACTGTATCACTGTGTCAATGTCTCTCTCACTCACTGTCCTGTATCACTGTGTCAATGTCTCTCTCACTCACTGTACTGTATCACTGTGTCAATGTCTCTCTCACTCACTGTCCTGTATCACTGTGTCAATGTCTCTCTCACTCACTGGACTGTGTCACTGTGTCAATGTCTCTCTCACTCACTGTACTGTATCACTGTGTCAATGTCTCTCTCACTCACTGTACTGTATCACTGTGTCAATGTCTCTCTCACTCATTGTACTGTATCACTGTGTCAATGTCTCTCTCACTCACTGTACTGTATCACTGTGTCAATGTCTCTCTCACTCACTGTACTGTATCAGTGTGTCAATGTCTCTCTCACTCACTGTACTGTATCACTGTGTCAATGTCTCTCTCACTCACTGTATTGTATCACTGTGTCAATGTCTCTCTCACTCACTGCACTGTATCACTGTGTCAATGTCTCTCTCACTCACTGTACTGTATCACTGTGTCAATGTCTCTCTCACTCACTGTACTGTATCACTGTGTCAATGTCTCTCTCACTCACTGTACTGTATCACTGTGTCAATGTCTCTCACTCACTGTACTGTATCACTGTGTCAATGTCTCTCTCACTCACTGTACTGTATCACTGTGTCAATGTCTCTCTCACTCACTGTACTGTATCACTGTGTCAATGTCTCTCTCACTCACTGCACTGTATCACTGTGTCAATGTCTCTCTCACTCACTGCACTGTATCAATGTGTCAATGTCTCTCTCACTCACTGCACTGTATCACTGTGTCAATGTCTCTCTCACTCACTGCACTGCATCACTGTGTCAATGTCTCTCTCACTCACTGTACTGTATCACTGTGTCAATGTCTCTCTCACTCACTGTACTGTATCACTGTGTCAATGTCTCTCTCACTCACTGTACTGTATCACTGTGTCAATGTCTCTCTCACTCACCGTACTGTATCACTGTGTCAATGTCTCTCTCACTCACCGTACTGTATCACTGTGTCAATGTCTCTCTCACTCACCGTACTGTATCACTGTGTCAATGTCTCTCTCACTCACTGTACTGTATCACTGTGTCAATGTCTCTCTCACTCACCGTACTGTATCACTGTGTCAATGTCTCTCTCACTCACCGTACTGTATCACTGTGTCAATGTCTCTCTCACTCACCGTACTGTATCACTGTGTCAATGTCTCTCTCACTCACCGTACTGTATCACTGTGTCAATGTCTCTCTCACTCACCGTACTGTATCACTGTGTCAATGTCTCTCTCACTCACCGTACTGTATCACTGTGTCAATGTCTCTCTCACTCACCGTACTGTATCACTGTGTCAATGTCTCTCTCACTCACCGTACTGTATCACTGTGTCAATGTCTCTCTCACTCACCGTACTGTATCACTGGGTCAATGTCTCTCTCACTCACCGTACTGTATCACTGGGTCAATGTCTCTCTCACTCACCGTACTGTATCACTGGGTCAATGTCTCTCTCACTCACTGTACTGTATCACTGTGTCAATGTCTCTCTCACTCACTGTACTGTATCAGTGTGTCAATGTCTCTCTCACTCACTGTACTGTATCACTGTGTCAATGTCTCTCTCACTCACTGTACTGTATCACTGTGTCAATGTCTCTCTCACTCACTGTACTGTATCACTGTGTCAATGTCTCTCTCACTCACTGTACTGTATCACTGTGTCAATGTCTCTCTCACTCACTGTACTGTATCACTGTGTCAATGTCTCTCTCACTCACTGTACTGTATCACTGTGTCAATGTCTCTCTCACTCACTGTACTGTATCACTGTGTCAATGTCTCTCTCACTCACTGTACTGTATCACTGTGTCAATGTCTCTCTCACTCACTGTCCTGTATCACTGTGTCAATGTCTCTCTCACTCACTGTACTGTATCACTGTGTCAATGTCTCTCTCACTCACTGTCCTGTATCACTGTGTCAATGTCTCTCTCACTCACTGTACTGTATCAGTGTGTCAATGTCTCTCTCACTCACTGTACTGTATCACTGTGTCAATGTCTCTCTCACTCACCGTACTGTATCACTGTGTCAATGTCTCTCTCACTCACTGTACTGTATCACTGTGTCAATGTCTCTCTCACTCACTGTACTGTATCACTGTGTCAATGTCTCTCTCACTCACTGCACTGTATCACCGTGTCAATGTCTCTCTCACTCACTGTACTGTATCACCGTGTCAATGTCTCTCTCACTCACTGTACTGTATCACTGTGTCAAAGTCTCGCTCACTCACTGTACTGTATCACTGTGTCAATGTCTCTCTCACTCACTGTACTGTATCACTGTGTCAATGTCTCTCTCACTCACCGTACTGTATCACTGTGTCAATGTCTCTCTCACTCACTGTACTGTATCACTGTGTCAATGTCTCTCTCACTCACTGCACTGTATCACTGTGTCAATGTCTCTCTCACTCACCGCACTGTATCACTGTGTCAATGTCTCTCTCACTCACCGTACTGTATCACTGTGTCAATGTCTCTCTCACTCACTGTACTGTATCACTGTGTCAATGTCTCTCTCACTCACTGTACTGTATCACTGTGTCAATGTCTCTCTGACTCACTGTACTGTATCACTGTGTCAATGTCTCTCTCACTCACTGTACTGTATCACTGTGTCAATGTCTCTCTCACTCACCGTACTGTATCACTGTGTCAATGTCTCTCTCACTCACCGTACTGTATCACTGTGTCAATGTCTCTCTCACTCACTGTACTGTATCACTGTGTCAATGTCTCTCTCTCACTGTACTGTATCACTGTGTCAATGTCTCTCTCACTCACTGTACTGTATCACTGTGTCAATGTCTCTCTCACTCACTGTACTGTATCACTGTGTCAATGTCTCTCTCACTCACTGTACTGTATCAGTGTGTCAATGTCTCTCTCACTCACTGTACTGTATCACTGTGTCAATGTCTCTCTCAATCACCGTACTGTATCACTGTGTCAATGTCTCTCTCACTCACTGTACTGCATCACTGTGTCAATGTCTCTCTCACTCACTGTACTGTATCACTGTGTCAATGTCTCTCTCACTCACTGTACTGTATCACTGTGTCAATGTCTCTCTCACTCACCGTACTGTATCACTGTGTCAATGTCTCTCTCACTCACCGTACTGTATCACTGTGTCAATGTCTCTCTCACTCACTGTACTGTATCACTGTATCAATCTCTCTCTCACTCACTGTACTGTATCAGTGTCAATGTCTCTCTCACTCACTGTACTGTATCACTGTGTCAATGTCTCTCTCACTCACCGTACTGTATCACTGTGTCAATGTCTCTCTCACTCACCGTACTGTATCACTGTGTCAATGTCTCTCTCACTCACTGTACTGTATCACTGTGTCAATGTCTCTCTCACTCACTGTACTGTATCACTGTGTCAATGTCTCTCTCACTCACTGTACTGTATCACTGTGTCAATGTCTCTCTCACTCACTGTACTGTATCACTGTGTCAATGTCTCTCTCACTCACTGTACTGTATCACTGTGTCAATGTCTCTCTCACTCACTGTACTGTATCACTGTGTCAATGTCTCTCTCACTCACTGTCCTGTATCACTGTGTCAATGTCTCACTCACTCACTGTACTGTATCACTGTGTCAATGTCTCTCTCACTCACTGTACTGTATCACTGTGTCAATGTCTCTCTCACTCACTGTACTGTATCACTGTGTCAATGTCTCTCTCACTCACTGTACTGTATCACTGTGTCAATGTCTCTCTCACTCACTGTACTGTATCACTGTGTCAATGTCTCTCTCACTCACCGTACTGTATCACTGTGTCAATGTCTCTCTCACTCACCGTACTGTATCACTGTGTCAATGTCTCTCTCACTCACCGCACTGTATCACTGTGTCAATGTCTCTCTCACTCACCGTACTGTATCACTGTGTCAATGTCTCTCTCACTCACTGTACTGTATCACTGTGTCAATGTCTCTCTCACTCACTGTACTGTATCACTGTGTCAATGTCTCTCTCACTCACTGTACTGTATCACTGTGTCAATGTCTCTCTCACTCACTGTACTGTATCACTGTGTCAATGTCTCTCTCACTCACCGTACTGTATCACTGTGTCAATGTCTCTCTCACTCACCGTACTGTATCACTGTGTCAATGTCTCTCTCACTCACTGTACTGTATCACTGTGTCAATGTCTCTCTCTCACTGTACTGTATCACTGTGTCAATGTCTCTCTCACTCACTGTACTGTATCACTGTGTCAATGTCTCTCTCACTCACTGTACTGTATCACTGTGTCAATGTCTCTCTCACTCACTGTACTGTATCAGTGTGTCAATGTCTCTCTCACTCACTGTACTGTATCACTGTGTCAATGTCTCTCTCAATCACCGTACTGTATCACTGTGTCAATGTCTCTCTCACTCACTGTACTGCATCACTGTGTCAATGTCTCTCTCACTCACTGTACTGTATCACTGTGTCAATGTCTCTCTCACTCACTGTACTGTATCACTGTGTCAATGTCTCTCTCACTCACCGTACTGTATCACTGTGTCAATGTCTCTCTCACTCACCGTACTGTATCACTGTGTCAATGTCTCTCTCACTCACTGTACTGTATCACTGTGTCAATCTCTCTCTCACTCACTGTACTGTATCAGTGTCAATGTCTCTCTCACTCACTGTACTGTGTCACTGTGTCAATGTCTCACTCACTCACTGTACTGTATCACTGTGTCAATGTCTCTCTCACTCACCGTACTGTATCACTGTGTCAATGTCTCTCTCACTCACTGTACTGTATCACTGTGTCAATGTCTCTCTCACTCACTGTACTGTATCACTGTGTCAATGTCTCTCTCACTCACTGTACTGTATCACTGTGTCAATGTCTCTCTCACTCACTGTACTGTATCACTGTGTCAATGTCTCTCTCACTCACTGTACTGTATCACTGTGTCAATGTCTCTCTCACTCACTGTACTGTATCACTGTGTCAATGTCTCTCTCACTCACTGTCCTGTATCACTGTGTCAATGTCTCACTCACTCACTGTACTGTATCACTGTGTCAATGTCTCTCTCACTCACTGTACTGTATCACTGTGTCAATGTCTCTCTCACTCACTGTACTGTATCACTGTGTCAATGTCTCTCTCACTCACTGTACTATATCACTGTGTCAATGTCTCTCTCACTCACTGTACTGTATCACTGTGTCAATGTCTCTCTCACTCACCGTACTGTATCACTGTGTCAATGTCTCTCTCACTCACCGTACTGTATCACTGTGTCAATGTCTCTCTCACTCACCGTACTGTATCACTGTGTCAATGTCTCTCTCACTCACCGTACTGTATCACTGTGTCAATGTCTCTCTCACTCACCGTACTGTATCACTGTGTCAATGTCTCTCTCACTCACCGTACTGTATCACTGTGTCAATGTCTCTCTCACTCACCGTACTGTATCACTGTGTCAATGTCTCTCTCACTCACCGTACTGTATCACTGTGTCAATGTCTCTCTCACTCACCGTACTGTATCACTGTGTCAATGTCTCTCTCACTCACCGTACTGTATCACTGTGTCAATGTCTCTCTCACTCACTGTACTGTATCACTGTGTCAATGTCTCTCTCACTCACCGTACTGTATCACTGTGTCAATGTCTCTCTCACTCACCGTACTGTATCACTGTGTCAATGTCTCTCTCACTCACTGTACTGTATCACTGTGTCAATGTCTCTCTCACTCACCGAACTGTATCACTGTGTCAATGTCTCTCTCACTCACCGTACTGTATCACTGTGTCAATGTCTCTCTCACTCACCGTACTGTATCACTGTGTCAATGTCTCTCTGACTCACTGTACTGTATCACTGTGTCAATGTCTCTCTCACTCACCGTACTGTATCACTGTGTCAATGTCTCTCTCACTCACTGTACTGTATCACTGTGTCAATGTCTCTCTCACTCACTGTACTGTATCACTGTGTCAATGTCTCTCTCACTCACCGTACTGTATCACTGTGTCAATGTCTCTCTCACTCACCGTACTGTATCACTGTGTCAATGTCTCTCTCACTCACCGTACTGTATCACTGTGTCAATGTCTCTCTCACTCACCGTACTGTATCACTGTGTCAATGTCTCTCTCACTCACCGTACTGTATCACTGTGTCAATGTCTCTCTCACTCACCGTACTGTATCACTGTGTCAATGTCTCTCTCACTCACCGTACTGTATCACTGTGTCAATGTCTCTCTCACTCACCGTACTGTATCACTGTGTCAATGTCTCTCTCACTCACTGTACTGTATCACTGTGTCAATGTCTCTCTCACTCACTGTACTGTATCACTGTGTCAATGTCTCTCTCACTCACCGTACTGTATCACTGTGTCAATGTCTCTCTCACTCACCGTACTGTATCACTGTGTCAATGTCTCTCTCACTCACCGTACTGTATCACTGTGTCAATGTCTCTCTCACTCACCGTACTGTATCACTGTGTCAATGTCTCTCTCACTCACCGTACTGTATCACTGTGTCAATGTCTCTCTCACTCACCGTACTGTATCACTGTGTCAATGTCTCTCTCACTCACCGTACTGTATCACTGTGTCAATGTCTCTCTCACTCACTGTACTGTATCACTGTGTCAATGTCTCTCTCACTCACTGTACTGTATCACTGTGTCAATGTCTCACTCACTCACCGTACTGTATCACTGTGTCAATGTCTCTCTCACTCACTGTACTGTATCACTGTGTCAATGTCTCTCTCACTCACTGTACTGTATCACTGTGTCAATGTCTCACTCACTGTACTGTATCACTGTGTCAATGTCTCTCTCACTCACTGTACTGTATCACTGTGTCAATGTCTCTCTCACTCACTGTACTGTATCAGTGTGTCAATGTCTCTCTCACTCACTGTACTGTATCACTGTGTCAATGTCTCTCTCACTCACCGTACTGTATCACTGTGTCAATGTCTCTCTCACTCACCGTACTGTATCACTGTGTCAATGTCTCTCTCACTCACTGTACTGTATCACTGTGTCAATGTCTCTCTCACTCACTGTACTGTATCACTGTGTCAATGTCTCTCTCACTCACCGTACTGTATCACTGTGTCAATGTCTCTCTCACTCACCGTACTGTATCACTGTGTCAATGTCTCTCTCACTCACCGCACTGTATCACTGTGTCAATGTCTCTCTCACTCACCGTACTGTATCACTGTGTCAATGTCTCTCTCACTCACTGTACTGTATCACTGTGTCAATGTCTCTCTCACTCACTGTACTGTATCACTGTGTCAATGTCTCTCTCACTCACTGTACTGTATCACTGTGTCAATGTCTCTCTCACTCACTGTACTGTATCACTGTGTCAATGTCTCTCTCACTCACCGTACTGTATCACTGTGTCAATGTCTCTCTCACTCACCGTACTGTATCACTGTGTCAATGTCTCTCTCACTCACTGTACTGTATCACTGTGTCAATGTCTCTCTCACTGTACTGTATCACTGTGTCAATGTCTCTCTCACTCACTGTACTGTATCACTGTGTCAATGTCTCTCTCACTCACTGTACTGTATCACTGTGTCAATGTCTCTCTCACTCACTGTACTGTATCAGTGTGTCAATGTCTCTCTCACTCACTGTACTGTATCACTGTGTCAATGTCTCTCTCAATCACCGTACTGTATCACTGTGTCAATGTCTCTCTCACTCACTGTACTGCATCACTGTGTCAATGTCTCTCTCACTCACTGTACTGTATCACTGTGTCAATGTCTCTCTCACTCACTGTACTGTATCACTGTGTCAATGTCTCTCTCACTCACCGTACTGTATCACTGTGTCAATGTCTCTCTCACTCACCGTACTGTATCACTGTGTCAATGTCTCTCTCACTCACTGTACTGTATCACTGTGTCAATCTCTCTCTCACTCACTGTACTGTATCAGTGTCAATGTCTCTCTCACTCACTGTACTGTGTCACTGTGTCAATGTCTCACTCACTCACTGTACTGTATCACTGTGTCAATGTCTCTCTCACTCACCGTACTGTATCACTGTGTCAATGTCTCTCTCACTCACTGTACTGTATCACTGTGTCAATGTCTCTCTCACTCACTGTACTGTATCACTGTGTCAATGTCTCTCTCACTCACTGTACTGTATCACTGTGTCAATGTCTCTCTCACTCACTGTACTGTATCACTGTGTCAATGTCTCTCTCACTCACTGTACTGTATCACTGTGTCAATGTCTCTCTCACTCACTGTACTGTATCACTGTGTCAATGTCTCTCTCACTCACTGTCCTGTATCACTGTGTCAATGTCTCACTCACTCACTGTACTGTATCACTGTGTCAATGTCTCTCTCACTCACTGTACTGTATCACTGTGTCAATGTCTCTCTCACTCACTGTACTGTATCACTGTGTCAATGTCTCTCTCACTCACTGTACTATATCACTGTGTCAATGTCTCTCTCACTCACTGTACTGTATCACTGTGTCAATGTCTCTCTCACTCACCGTACTGTATCACTGTGTCAATGTCTCTCTCACTCACCGTACTGTATCACTGTGTCAATGTCTCTCTCACTCACCGTACTGTATCACTGTGTCAATGTCTCTCTCACTCACCGTACTGTATCACTGTGTCAATGTCTCTCTCACTCACCGTACTGTATCACTGTGTCAATGTCTCTCTCACTCACCGTACTGTATCACTGTGTCAATGTCTCTCTCACTCACCGTACTGTATCACTGTGTCAATGTCTCTCTCACTCACCGTACTGTATCACTGTGTCAATGTCTCTCTCACTCACCGTACTGTATCACTGTGTCAATGTCTCTCTCACTCACCGTACTGTATCACTGTGTCAATGTCTCTCTCACTCACTGTACTGTATCACTGTGTCAATGTCTCTCTCACTCACCGTACTGTATCACTGTGTCAATGTCTCTCTCACTCACCGTACTGTATCACTGTGTCAATGTCTCTCTCACTCACTGTACTGTATCACTGTGTCAATGTCTCTCTCACTCACCGAACTGTATCACTGTGTCAATGTCTCTCTCACTCACCGTACTGTATCACTGTGTCAATGTCTCTCTCACTCACCGTACTGTATCACTGTGTCAATGTCTCTCTGACTCACTGTACTGTATCACTGTGTCAATGTCTCTCTCACTCACCGTACTGTATCACTGTGTCAATGTCTCTCTCACTCACTGTACTGTATCACTGTGTCAATGTCTCTCTCACTCACTGTACTGTATCACTGTGTCAATGTCTCTCTCACTCACCGTACTGTATCACTGTGTCAATGTCTCTCTCACTCACCGTACTGTATCACTGTGTCAATGTCTCTCTCACTCACCGTACTGTATCACTGTGTCAATGTCTCTCTCACTCACCGTACTGTATCACTGTGTCAATGTCTCTCTCACTCACCGTACTGTATCACTGTGTCAATGTCTCTCTCACTCACCGTACTGTATCACTGTGTCAATGTCTCTCTCACTCACCGTACTTTATCACTGTGTCAATGTCTCTCTCACTCACCGTACTGTATCACTGTGTCAATGTCTCTCTCACTCACTGTACTGTATCACTGTGTCAATGTCTCTCTCACTCACTGTACTGTATCACTGTGTCAATGTCTCTCTCACTCACCGTACTGTATCACTGTGTCAATGTCTCTCTCACTCACCGTACTGTATCACTGTGTCAATGTCTCTCTCACTCACCGTACTGTATCACTGTGTCAATGTCTCTCTCACTCACCGTACTGTATCACTGTGTCAATGTCTCTCTCACTCACCGTACTGTATCACTGTGTCAATGTCTCTCTCACTCACCGTACTGTATCACTGTGTCAATGTCTCTCTCACTCACCGTACTGTATCACTGTGTCAATGTCTCTCTCACTCACTGTACTGTATCACTGTGTCAATGTCTCTCTCACTCACTGTACTGTATCACTGTGTCAATGTCTCACTCACTCACCGTACTGTATCACTGTGTCAATGTCTCTCTCACTCACTGTACTGTATCACTGTGTCAATGTCTCTCTCACTCACTGTACTGTATCACTGTGTCAATGTCTCACTCACTGTACTGTATCACTGTGTCAATGTCTCTCTCACTCACTGTACTGTATCACTGTGTCAATGTCTCTCTCACTCACTGTACTGTATCAGTGTGTCAATGTCTCTCTCACTCACTGTACTGTATCACTGTGTCAATGTCTCTCTCACTCACTGTACTGTATCACTGTGTCAATGTCTCTCTCACTCACTGTACTGTATCACTGTGTCAATGTCTCTCTCACTCACTGTACTGTATCACTGTGTCAATGTCTCTCTCACTCACTGTACTGTATCACTGTGTCAATGTCTCTCTCACTCACTGTACTGTATCACTGTGTCAATGTCTCTCTCACTCACTGTACTGTATCACTGTGTCAATGTCTCTCTCACTCACTGTACTGTATCACTGTGTCAATGTCTCTCTCACTCACTGTCCTGTATCACTGTGTCAATGTCTCTCTCACTCACTGTACTGTATCACTGTGTCAATGTCTCTCTCACTCACTGTCCTGTATCACTGTGTCAATGTCTCTCTCACTCACTGTACTGTATCAGTGTGTCAATGTCTCTCTCACTCACTGTACTGTATCACTGTGTCAATGTCTCTCTCACTCACCGTACTGTATCACTGTGTCAATGTCTCTCTCACTCACTGTACTGTATCACTGTGTCAATGTCTCTCTCACTCACTGTACTGTATCACTGTGTCAATGTCTCTCTCACTCACTGCACTGTATCACCGTGTCAATGTCTCTCTCACTCACTGTACTGTATCACCGTGTCAATGTCTCTCTCACTCACTGTACTGTATCACTGTGTCAAAGTCTCGCTCACTCACTGTACTGTATCACTGTGTCAATGTCTCTCTCACTCACTGTACTGTATCACTGTGTCAATGTCTCTCTCACTCACCGTACTGTATCACTGTGTCAATGTCTCTCTCACTCACTGTACTGTATCACTGTGTCAATGTCTCTCTCACTCACTGCACTGTATCACTGTGTCAATGTCTCTCTCACTCACCGCACTGTATCACTGTGTCAATGTCTCTCTCACTCACCGTACTGTATCACTGTGTCAATGTCTCTCTCACTCACTGTACTGTATCACTGTGTCAATGTCTCTCTCACTCACTGTACTGTATCACTGTGTCAATGTCTCTCTGACTCACTGTACTGTATCACTGTGTCAATGTCTCTCTCACTCACTGTACTGTATCACTGTGTCAATGTCTCTCTCACTCACCGTACTGTATCACTGTGTCAATGTCTCTCTCACTCACCGTACTGTATCACTGTGTCAATGTCTCTCTCACTCACTGTACTGTATCACTGTGTCAATGTCTCTCTCTCACTGTACTGTATCACTGTGTCAATGTCTCTCTCACTCACTGTACTGTATCACTGTGTCAATGTCTCTCTCACTCACTGTACTGTATCACTGTGTCAATGTCTCTCTCACTCACTGTACTGTATCAGTGTGTCAATGTCTCTCTCACTCACTGTACTGTATCACTGTGTCAATGTCTCTCTCAATCACCGTACTGTATCACTGTGTCAATGTCTCTCTCACTCACTGTACTGCATCACTGTGTCAATGTCTCTCTCACTCACTGTACTGTATCACTGTGTCAATGTCTCTCTCACTCACTGTACTGTATCACTGTGTCAATGTCTCTCTCACTCACCGTACTGTATCACTGTGTCAATGTCTCTCTCACTCACCGTACTGTATCACTGTGTCAATGTCTCTCTCACTCACTGTACTGTATCACTGTATCAATCTCTCTCTCACTCACTGTACTGTATCAGTGTCAATGTCTCTCTCACTCACTGTACTGTATCACTGTGTCAATGTCTCTCTCACTCACCGTACTGTATCACTGTGTCAATGTCTCTCTCACTCACCGTACTGTATCACTGTGTCAATGTCTCTCTCACTCACTGTACTGTATCACTGTGTCAATGTCTCTCTCACTCACTGTACTGTATCACTGTGTCAATGTCTCTCTCACTCACTGTACTGTATCACTGTGTCAATGTCTCTCTCACTCACTGTACTGTATCACTGTGTCAATGTCTCTCTCACTCACTGTACTGTATCACTGTGTCAATGTCTCTCTCACTCACTGTACTGTATCACTGTGTCAATGTCTCTCTCACTCACTGTCCTGTATCACTGTGTCAATGTCTCACTCACTCACTGTACTGTATCACTGTGTCAATGTCTCTCTCACTCACTGTACTGTATCACTGTGTCAATGTCTCTCTCACTCACTGTACTGTATCACTGTGTCAATGTCTCTCTCACTCACTGTACTGTATCACTGTGTCAATGTCTCTCTCACTCACTGTACTGTATCACTGTGTCAATGTCTCTCTCACTCACCGTACTGTATCACTGTGTCAATGTCTCTCTCACTCACCGTACTGTATCACTGTGTCAATGTCTCTCTCACTCACCGCACTGTATCACTGTGTCAATGTCTCTCTCACTCACCGTACTGTATCACTGTGTCAATGTCTCTCTCACTCACTGTACTGTATCACTGTGTCAATGTCTCTCTCACTCACTGTACTGTATCACTGTGTCAATGTCTCTCTCACTCACTGTACTGTATCACTGTGTCAATGTCTCTCTCACTCACTGTACTGTATCACTGTGTCAATGTCTCTCTCACTCACCGTACTGTATCACTGTGTCAATGTCTCTCTCACTCACCGTACTGTATCACTGTGTCAATGTCTCTCTCACTCACTGTACTGTATCACTGTGTCAATGTCTCTCTCTCACTGTACTGTATCACTGTGTCAATGTCTCTCTCACTCACTGTACTGTATCACTGTGTCAATGTCTCTCTCACTCACTGTACTGTATCACTGTGTCAATGTCTCTCTCACTCACTGTACTGTATCAGTGTGTCAATGTCTCTCTCACTCACTGTACTGTATCACTGTGTCAATGTCTCTCTCAATCACCGTACTGTATCACTGTGTCAATGTCTCTCTCACTCACTGTACTGCATCACTGTGTCAATGTCTCTCTCACTCACTGTACTGTATCACTGTGTCAATGTCTCTCTCACTCACTGTACTGTATCACTGTGTCAATGTCTCTCTCACTCACCGTACTGTATCACTGTGTCAATGTCTCTCTCACTCACCGTACTGTATCACTGTGTCAATGTCTCTCTCACTCACTGTACTGTATCACTGTGTCAATCTCTCTCTCACTCACTGTACTGTATCAGTGTCAATGTCTCTCTCACTCACTGTACTGTGTCACTGTGTCAATGTCTCACTCACTCACTGTACTGTATCACTGTGTCAATGTCTCTCTCACTCACCGTACTGTATCACTGTGTCAATGTCTCTCTCACTCACTGTACTGTATCACTGTGTCAATGTCTCTCTCACTCACTGTACTGTATCACTGTGTCAATGTCTCTCTCACTCACTGTACTGTATCACTGTGTCAATGTCTCTCTCACTCACTGTACTGTATCACTGTGTCAATGTCTCTCTCACTCACTGTACTGTATCACTGTGTCAATGTCTCTCTCACTCACTGTACTGTATCACTGTGTCAATGTCTCTCTCACTCACTGTCCTGTATCACTGTGTCAATGTCTCACTCACTCACTGTACTGTATCACTGTGTCAATGTCTCTCTCACTCACTGTACTGTATCACTGTGTCAATGTCTCTCTCACTCACTGTACTGTATCACTGTGTCAATGTCTCTCTCACTCACTGTACTGATATCACTGTGTCAATGTCTCTCTCACTCACCGTACTGTATCACTGTGTCAATGTCTCTCTCACTCACCGTACTGTATCACTGTGTCAATGTCTCTCTCACTCACCGTACTGTATCACTGTGTCAATGTCTCTCTCACTCACCGTACTGTATCACTGTGTCAATGTCTCTCTCACTCACCGTACTGTATCCCTGTGTCAATGTCTCTCTCACTCACCGTACTGTATCACTGTGTCAATGTCTCTCTCACTCACCGTACTGTATCACTGTGTCAATGTCTCTCTCACTCACCTGTACTGTATCACTGTGTCAATGTCTCTCTCAAACCGTACTGTATCACTGTGTCAATGTCTCTCTCACTCACCGTACTGTATCACTGTGTCAATGTCTCTCTCACTCACCGTACTGTATCACTGTGTCAATGTCTCTCTCACTCACTGTACTGTATCACTGTGTCAATGTCTCTCTCACTCACCGTACTGTATCACTGTGTCAATGTCTCTCTCACTCACCGTACTGTATCACTGTGTCAATGTCTCTCTCACTCACTGTACTGTATCACTGTGTCAATGTCTCTCTCACTCACCGAACTGTATCACTGTGTCAATGTCTCTCTCACTCACCGTACTGTATCACTGTGTCAATGTCTCTCTCACTCACCGTACTGTATCACTGTGTCAATGTCTCTCTGACTCACTGTACTGTATCACTGTGTCAATGTCTCTCTCACTCACCGTACTGTATCACTGTGTCAATGTCTCTCTCACTCACTGTACTGTATCACTGTGTCAATGTCTCTCTCACTCACTGTACTGTATCACTGTGTCAATGTCTCTCTCACTCACCGTACTGTATCACTGTGTCAATGTCTCTCTCACTCACCGTACTGTATCACTGTGTCAATGTCTCTCTCACTCACCGTACTGTATCACTGTGTCAATGTCTCTCTCACTCACCGTACTGTATCACTGTGTCAATGTCTCTCTCACTCACCGTACTGTATCACTGTGTCAATGTCTCTCTCACTCACCGTACTGTATCACTGTGTCAATGTCTCTCTCACTCACCGTACTGTATCACTGTGTCAATGTCTCTCTCACTCACCGTACTGTATCACTGTGTCAATGTCTCTCTCACTCACTGTACTGTATCACTGTGTCAATGTCTCTCTCACTCACTGTACTGTATCACTGTGTCAATGTCTCTCTCACTCACCGTACTGTATCACTGTGTCAATGTCTCTCTCACTCACCGTACTGTATCACTGTGTCAATGTCTCTCTCACTCACCGTACTGTATCACTGTGTCAATGTCTCTCTCACTCACCGTACTGTATCACTGTGTCAATGTCTCTCTCACTCACCGTACTGTATCACTGTGTCAATGTCTCTCTCACTCACCGTACTGTATCACTGTGTCAATGTCTCTCTCACTCACCGTACTGTATCACTGTGTCAATGTCTCTCTCACTCACTGTACTGTATCACTGTGTCAATGTCTCTCTCACTCACTGTACTGTATCACTGTGTCAATGTCTCACTCACTCACCGTACTGTATCACTGTGTCAATGTCTCTCTCACTCACTGTACTGTATCACTGTGTCAATGTCTCTCTCACTCACTGTACTGTATCACTGTGTCAATGTCTCACTCACTGTACTGTATCACTGTGTCAATGTCTCTCTCACTCACTGTACTGTATCACTGTGTCAATGTCTCTCTCACTCACTGTACTGTATCACTGTGTCAATGTCTCTCTCACTCACTGTACTGTATCACTGTGTCAATGTCTCTCTCACTCACCGTACTGGATCACTGTGTCAATGTCTCTCTCACTCACCGTACTGTATCACTGTGTCAATGTCTCTCTCACTCACCGTACTGTATCACTGTGTCAATGTCTCTCTCACTCACCGTACTGTATCACTGTGTCAATGTCTCTCTCACTCACCGTACTGTATCACTGTGTCAATGTCTCTCTCACTCACCGCACTGTATCACTGTGTCAATGTCTCTCTCACTCACTGTACTGTATCACTGTGTCAATGTCTCACTCACTCACTGTACTGTATCACTGTCTCACTCACTCACTGTACTGTATCACTGTGTCAATGTCTCACTCACTCACTGTACTGTATCACTGTGTCAATGTCTCTCTCACTCACCGTACTGTATCACTGTGTCAATGTCTCTCTCACTCACTGTACTGTATCACTGTGTCAATGTCTCTCTCACTCACCGTACTGTATCACTGTGTCAATGTCTCTCTCACTCACCGTACTGTATCACTGTGTCAATGTCTCACTCACTCACTGTACTGTATCACTGTGTCAATGTCTCTCTCACTCACTGTACTGTATCACTGTGTTAATGTCTCTCTCACTCACTGTACTGTATCACTGTGTCAATGTCTCTCTCACTCACCGTACTGTATCACTGTGTCAATGTCTCTCTCACTCACTGTACTGTATCACTGTGTCAATGTCTCTCTCACTCACCGTACTGTATCACTGTGTCAATGACTCTCTCACTCACTGTACTGTATCACTGTGTCAATGTCTCTCTCACTCACTGTACTGTATCACTGGGTCAATGTCTCTCTCACTCACTGTACTGTATCACTGTGTCAATGTCTCACTCACTCACTGTACTGTATCACTGGGTCAATGTCTCTCTCACTCACTGTACTGTATCACTGTGTCAATGTCTCACTCACTCACTGTACTGTATCACTGTGTCAATGTCTCTCTCACTCACCGTACTGTATCAGTGTGTCAATGTCTCACTCACTCACTGTACTGTATCACTGTGTCAATGTCTCTCTCACTCACTGTACTGTATCACTGGGTCAATGTCTCACTCACTCACTGTACTGTATCACTGTGTCAATGTCTCTCTCACTCACTGTACGGTATCACTGTGTCAATGTCTCTCTCACTCACTGTACTGTATCACTGTGTCAATGTCTCACTCACTCACTGTACTGTATCACTGTGTCAATGTCTCACTCACTCACTGTCCTGTCTCACTGTGTCAATGTCTCTCTCACTCACTGTACTGTATCACTGTGTCAATGTCTCTCTCACTCACTGTACTGTATCACTGTGTCAATGTCTCACTCACTCACCGTACTGTATCACTGTGTCAATGTCTCTCTCACTCACTGTACTGTATCACTGGTCAATGTCTCACTCACTCACTGTACTGTATCACTGTGTCAATGTCTCTCTCACTCACCGTACTGTATCACTGTGTCAATGTCTCTCTCACTCACCGTACTGTATCACTGTGTCAATGTCTCTCTCACTCACTGTACTGTATCACTGTGTCAATGTCTCTCTCACTCACCGTACTGTATCACTGTGTCAATGTCTCTCTCACTCACCGTACTGTATCACTGTGTCAATGTCTCTCTCACTCACCGTACTGTATCACTGTGTCAATGTCTCTCTCACTCACCGTACTGTATCACTGTGTCAATGTCTCTCTCACTCACCGTACTGTATCACTGTGTCAATGTCTCTCTCACTCACTGTACTGTATCACTGTGTCAATGTCTCTCTCACTCACTGTACTGTATCACTGTGTCAATGTCTCACTCACTCACCGTACTGTATCACTGTGTCAATGTCTCTCTCACTCACTGTACTGTATCACTGTGTCAATGTCTCTCTCACTCACTGTACTGTATCACTGTGTCAATGTCTCACTCACTGTACTGTATCACTGTGTCAATGTCTCTCACTCACTGTACTGTATCACTGTGTCAATGTCTCTCTCACTCACTGTACTGTATCACTGTGTCAATGTCTCTCTCACTCACTGTACTGTATCACTGTGTCAATGTCTCTCTCACTCACCGTACTGGATCACTGTGTCAATGTCTCTCTCACTCACCGTACTGTATCACTGTGTCAATGTCTCTCTCACTCACCGTACTGTATCACTGTGTCAATGTCTCTCTCACTCACCGTACTGTATCACTGTGTCAATGTCTCTCTCACTCACCGTACTGTATCACTGTGTCAATGTCTCTCTCACTCACCGCACTGTATCACTGTGTCAATGTCTCTCTCACTCACTGTACTGTATCACTGTGTCAATGTCTCACTCACTCACTGTACTGTATCACTGTCTCACTCACTCACTGTACTGTATCACTGTGTCAATGTCTCACTCACTCACTGTACTGTATCACTGTGTCAATGTCTCTCTCACTCACCGTACTGTATCACTGTGTCAATGTCTCTCTCACTCACTGTACTGTATCACTGTGTCAATGTCTCTCTCACTCACCGTACTGTATCACTGTGTCAATGTCTCTCTCACTCACCGTACTGTATCACTGTGTCAATGTCTCACTCACTCACTGTACTGTATCACTGTGTCAATGTCTCTCTCACTCACTGTACTGTATCACTGTGTTAATGTCTCTCTCACTCACTGTACTGTATCACTGTGTCAATGTCTCTCTCACTCACCGTACTGTATCACTGTGTCAATGTCTCTCTCACTCACTGTACTGTATCACTGTGTCAATGTCTCTCTCACTCACCGTACTGTATCACTGTGTCAATGACTCTCTCACTCACTGTACTGTATCACTGTGTCAATGTCTCTCTCACTCACTGTACTGTATCACTGGGTCAATGTCTCTCTCACTCACTGTACTGTATCACTGTGTCAATGTCTCACTCACTCACTGTACTGTATCACTGGGTCAATGTCTCTCTCACTCACTGTACTGTATCACTGTGTCAATGTCTCACTCACTCACTGTACTGTATCACTGTGTCAATGTCTCTCTCACTCACCGTACTGTATCAGTGTGTCAATGTCTCACTCACTCACTGTACTGTATCACTGTGTCAATGTCTCTCTCACTCACTGTACTGTATCACTGGGTCAATGTCTCACTCACTCACTGTACTGTATCACTGTGTCAATGTCTCTCTCACTCACTGTACGGTATCACTGTGTCAATGTCTCTCTCACTCACTGTACTGTATCACTGTGTCAATGTCTCACTCACTCACTGTACTGTATCACTGTGTCAATGTCTCACTCACTCACTGTCCTGTCTCACTGTGTCAATGTCTCTCTCACTCACTGTACTGTATCACTGTGTCAATGTCTCTCTCACTCACTGTACTGTATCACTGTGTCAATGTCTCACTCACTCACCGTACTGTATCACTGTGTCAATGTCTCTCTCACTCACTGTACTGTATCACTGGGTCAATGTCTCACTCACTCACTGTACTGTATCACTGTGTCAATGTCTCTCTCACTCACCGTACTGTATCACTGTGTCAATGTCTCTCTCACTCACCGTACTGTATCACTGTGTCAATGTCTCTCTCACTCACTGTACTGTATCACTGTGTCAATGTCTCTCTCACTCACCGTACTGTATCACTGTGTCAATGTCTCTCTCACTCACCGTACTGTATCACTGTGTCAATGTCTCTCTCACTCACTGTACTGTATCACTGTGTCAATGTCTCTCTCACTCACCGAAACTGTATCACTGTGTCAATGTCTCTCTCACTCACCGTACTGTATCACTGTGTCAATGTCTCTCTCACTCACCGTACTGTATCACTGTGTCAATGTCTCTCTCACTCACCGTACTGTATCACTGTGTCAATGTCTCTCTCACTCACTGTACTGTATCACTGTGTCAATGTCTCTCTCACTCACCGTACTTACTGTATCACTGTGTCAATGTCTCTCTCACTCACCGTACTGTATCACTGTGTCAATGTCTCTCTCACTCACCGTACTGTATCACTGTGTCAATGTCTCTCTCACTCACTGTACTGTATCACTGTGTCAATGTCTCTCTCACTCACTGTACTGTATCACTGTGTCAATGTCTCACTCACTCACCGTACTGTATCACTGTGTCAATGTCTCTCTCACTCACCGTACTGTATCACTGTGTCAATGTCTCTCTCACTCACCGTACTGTATCACTGTGTCAATGTCTCTCTCACTCACCGTACTGTATCACTGTGTCAATGTCTCTCTCACTCACCGTACTGTATCACTGTGTCAATGTCTCTCTCACTCACCGTACTGTATCACTGTGTCAATGTCTCTCTCACTCACCGTACTGTATCACTGTGTCAATGTCTCTCTCACTCACCGTACTGTATCACTGTGTCAATGTCTCTCTCACTCACTGTACTGTATCACTGTGTCAATGTCTCTCTCACTCACCGTACTGTATCACTGTGTCAATGTCTCTCTCACTCACCGTACTGTATCACTGTGTCAATGTCTCTCTCACTCACCGTACTGTATCACTGTGTCAATGTCTCTCTCACTCACCGTACTGTATCACTGTGTCAATGTCTCTCTCACTCACCGTACTGTATCACTGTGTCAATGTCTCTCTCACTCACCGTACTGTATCACTGTGTCAATGTCTCTCTCACTCACCTGTACTGTATCACTGTGTCAATGTCTCTCTCACTCACTGTACTGTATCACTGTGTCAATGTCTCTCTCACTCACTGTACTGTATCACTGTGTCAATGTCTCACTCACTCACCGTACTGTATCACTGTGTCAATGTCTCTCTCACTCACTGTACTGTATCACTGTGTCAATGTCTCTCTCACTCACTGTACTGTATCACTGTGTCAATGTCTCACTCACTCACTGTACTGTATCACTGTGTCAATGTCTCTCTCACTCACTGTACTGTATCACTGTGTCAATGTCTCTCTCACTCACTGTACTGTATCACTGTGTCAATGTCTCTCTCACTCACTGTACTGTATCACTGTGTCAATGTCTCTCTCACTCACCGTACTGTATCACTGTGTCAATGTCTCTCTCACTCACCGTACTGTATCACTGTGTCAATGTCTCTCTCACTCACCGTACTGTATCACTGTGTCAATGTCTCTCTCACTCACCGTACTGTATCACTGTGTCAATGTCTCTCTCACTCACTGTACTGTATCACTGTGTCAATGTCTCTCTCACTCACTGTACTGTATCACTGTGTCAATGTCTCTCTCACTCACTGTACTGTATCACTGTGTCAATGTCTCACTCACTCACTGTACTGTATCACTGTGTCAATGTCTCACTCACTCACTGTACTGTATCACTGTGTCAATGTCTCACTCACTCACCGTACTGTATCACTGTGTCAATGTCTCTCTCACTCACCGTACTGTATCACTGTGTCAATGTCTCTCTCACTCACTGTACTGTATCACTGTGTCAATGTCTCTCTCACTCACCGTACTGTATCACTGTGTCAATGTCTCTCTCACTCACCGTACTGTATCACTGTGTCAATGTCTCTCTCACTCACTGTACTGTATCACTGTGTCAATGTCTCTCTCACTCACCGTACTGTATCACTGTGTTAATGTCTCTCTCACTCACTGTACTGTATCACTGTGTCAATGTCTCTCTCACTCACCGTACTGTATCACTGTGTCAATGTCTCTCTCACTCACTGTACTGTATCACTGTGTCAATGTCTCTCTCACTCACTGTACTGTATCACTGTGTCAATGTCTCTCTCACTCACTGTACTGTATCACTGTGTCAATGTCTCTCTCACTCACTGTACTGTATCACTGTGTCAATGTCTCTCTCACTCACTGTACTGTATCACTGTGTCAATGTCTCTCTCACTCACTGTACTGTATCACTGTGTCAATGTCTCTCTCACTCACTGTACTGTATCACTGTGTCAATGTCTCACTCACTCACTGTACTGTATCACTGTGTCAATGTCTCACTCACTCACCGTACTGTATCACTGTGTCAATGTCTCTCTCACTCACCGTACTGTATCACTGTGTCAATGTCTCTCTCACTCACTGTACTGTATCACTGTGTCAATGTCTCTCTCACTCACCGTACTGTATCACTGTGTCAATGTCTCTCTCACTCACCGTACTGTATCACTGTGTCAATGTCTCACTCACTCACTGTACTGTATCACTGTGTCAATGTCTCTCTCACTCACTGTACTGTATCACTGTGTTAATGTCTCTCTCACTCACTGTACTGTATCACTGTGTCAATGTCTCTCTCACTCACCGTACTGTATCACTGTGTCAATGTCTCTCTCACTCACTGTACTGTATCACTGTGTCAATGTCTCTCTCACTCACTGTACTGTATCACTGTGTCAATGACTCTCTCACTCACTGTACTGTATCACTGTGTCAATGTCTCTCTCACTCACTGTACTGTATCACGGTGTCAATGTCTCTCTCACTCACTGTACTGTATCACTGTGTCAATGTCTCACTCACTCACCGTACTGTATCACTGTGTCAATGTCTCACTCACTCACTGTACTGTATCACTGTGTCAATGTCTCTCTCACTCACTGTACTGTATCACTGTGTCAATGTCTCTCTCACTCACTGTACTGTATCACTGTGTCAATGTCTCACTCACTCACCTGTACTGTATCACTGTGTCAATGTCTCTCTCACTCACCGTACTGTATCACTGTGTCAATGTCTCACTCACTCACTGTACTGTATCACTGTGTCAATGTCTCTCTCACTCACCGTACTGTATCACTGTGTCAATGTCTCACTCACTCACTGTACTGTATCACTGTGTCAATGTCTCTCTCACTCACCTGTACTGTATCACTGTGTCAATGTCTCTCTCACTCACCTGTACTGTATCACTGTGTCAATGTCTCTCTCACTCACCGTACTGTATCACTGTGTCAATGTCTCTCTCACTCACTGTACTGTATCACTGTGTCAATGTCTCACTCACTCACTGTACTGTATCACTGTGTCAATGTCTCACTCACTCACTGTACTGTATCACTGTGTCAATGTCTCTCTCACTCACTGTACTGTATCACTGTGTCAATGTCTCTCTCACTCACCTGTACTGTATCACTGTGTCAATGTCTCTCTCACTCACTGTACTGTATCACTGTGTCAATGTCTCTCTCACTCACCGTACTGTATCACTGTGTCAATGTCTCTCTCACTCACCGTACTGTATCACTGTGTCAATGTCTCTCTCACTCACTGTACTGTATCACTGTGTCAATGTCTCTCTCACTCACTGTACTGTATCACTGTGTCAATGTCTCTCTCACTCACTGTACTGTATCACTGTGTCAATGTCTCTCTCACTCACCGTACTGTATCACTGTGTCAATGTCTCTCTCACTCACTGTACTGTATCACTGTGTCAATGTCTCTCTCACTCACCTGTACTGTATCACTGTGTCAATGTCTCTCTCACTCACTGTACTGTATCACTGTGTCAATGTCTCTCTCACTCACTGTACTGTATCACTGTGTCAATGTCTCTCTCACTCACTGTACTGTATCACTGTGTCAATGTCTCACTCACGTCACCTGTACTGTATCACTGTGTCAATGTCTCTCTCACTCACTGTACTGTATCACTGTGTCAATGTCTCACTCACTCACTGTACTGTATCACTGTGTCAATGTCTCTCTCACTCACCGTACTGTATCACTGTGTCAATGTCTCACTCACTCACTGTACTGTATCACTGTGTCAATGTCTCTCTCACTCACTGTACTGTATCACTGTGTCAATGTCTCTCTCACTCACTGTACTGTATCACTGTGTCAATGTCTCTCTCACTCACTGTACTGTATCACTGTGTCAATGTCTCTCTCACTCACTGTACTGTATCACTGTGTCAATGTCTCTCTCACTCACTGTACTGTATCACTGTGTCAATGTCTCTCTCACTCACTGTACTGTATCACTGTGTCAATGTCTCACTCACTCACTGTACTGTCTCACTGTGTCAATGTCTCTCTCACTCACTGTACTGTATCACTGTGTCAATGTCTCTCTCACTCACTGTACTGTATCACTGTGTCAATGTCTCTCTCACTCACCGTACTGTATCACTGTGTCAATGTCTCTCTCACTCACTGTACTGTATCACTGTGTCAATGTCTCACTCACTCACTGTACTGTATCACTGTGTCAATGTCTCTCTCACTCACTGTACTGTATCACTGTGTCAATGTCTCTCTCACTCACCGTACTGTATCACTGTGTCAATGTCTCTCTCACTCACTGTACTGTATCACTGTGTCAATGTCTCTCTCACTCACTGTACTGTATCACTGTGTCAATGTCTCTCTCACTCACCGTACTGTATCACTGTGTCAATGTCTCTCTCACTCACTGTACTGTATCACTGTGTCAATGTCTCTCTCACTCACTGTACTGTATCACTGTGTCAATGTCTCTCTCACTCACCGTACTGTATCACTGTGTCAATGTCTCTCTCACTCACCGTACTGTATCACTGTGTCAATGTCTCTCTCACTCACCGTACTGTATCACTGTGTCAATGTCTCTCTCACTCACCTGTACTGTATCACTGTGTCAATGTCTCTCTCACTCACCGTACTGTATCACTGTGTCAATGTCTCTCTCACTCACTGTACTGTATCACTGTGTCAATGTCTCTCTCACTCACTGTACTGTATCACTGTGTCAATGTCTCTCTCACTCACTGTACTGTATCACTGTGTCAATGTCTCTCTCACTCACTGTACTGTATCACTGTGTCAATGTCTCTCTCACTCACCGTACTGTATCACTGTGTCAATGTCTCTCTCACTCACCGTACTGTATCACTGTGTCAATGTCTCTCTCACTCACCGTACTGTATCACTGTGTCAATGTCTCTCTCACTCACCGTACTGTATCACTGTGTCAATGTCTCTCTCACTCACCGTACTGTATCACTGTGTCAATGTCTCTCTCACTCACCGTACTGTATCACTGTGTCAATGTCTCTCTCACTCACTGTACTGTATCACTGTGTCAATGTCTCTCTCACTCACTGTACTGTATCACTGTGTCAATGTCTCTCTCACTCACTGTACTGTATCACTGTGTCAATGTCTCTCTCACTCACTGTACTGTATCACTGTGTCAATGTCTCTCTCACTCACCGTACTGTATCACTGTGTCAATGTCTCTCTCACTCACCGTACTGTATCACTGTGTCAATGTCTCTCTCACTCACCGTACTGTATCACTGTGTCAATGTCTCTCTCACTCACCGTACTGTATCACTGTGTCAATGTCTCTCTCACTCACCGTACTGTATCACTGTGTCAATGTCTCTCTCACTCACCGTACTGTATCACTGTGTCAATGTCTCTCTCACTCACTGTACTGTATCACTGTGTCAATGTCTCTCTCACTCACTGTACTGTATCACTGTGTCAATGTCTCACTCACTCACTGTACTGTATCACTGTGTCAATGTCTCTCTCACTCACTGTACTGTATCACTGTGTCAATGTCTCTCTCACTCACTGTACTGTATCACTGTGTCAATGTCTCTCTCACTCACTGTACTGTATCACTGTGTCAATGTCTCTCTCACTCACTGTACTGTATCACTGTGTCAATGTCTCTCTCACTCACTGTACTGTATCACTGTGTCAATGTCTCTCTCACTCACTGTACTGTATCACTGTGTCAATGTCTCTCTCACTCACTGTACTGTATCACTGTGTCAATGTCTCTCTCACTCACTGTACTGTATCACTGTGTCAATGTCTCTCTCACTCACTGTACTGTATCACTGTGTCAATGTCTCTCTCACTCACCGTACTGTATCACTGTGTCAATGTCTCTCTCACTCACTGTACTGTATCACTGTGTCAATGTCTCTCTCACTCACTGTACTGTATCACTGTGTCAATGTCTCTCTCACTCACTGTACTGTATCACTGTGTCAATGTCTCTCTCACTCACTGTACTGTATCACTGTGTCAATGTCTCTCTCACTCACTGTACTGTATCACTGTGTCAATGTCTCTCTCACTCACCGTACTGTATCACTGTGTCAATGTCTCTCTCACTCACTGTACTGTATCACTGTGTCAATGTCTCTCTCACTCACTGTACTGTATCACTGTGTCAATGTCTCTCTCACTCACCGTACTGTATCACTGTGTCAATGTCTCTCTCACTCACCGTACTGT